>NW_015170901.1:660302-685382 GCF_001447785.1 Gekko japonicus | reverse complement strand
ACGGGCCCTGCTGGGCCCGTTCGCCCGGCAGGATGGGGGATGGGGGGGAAGCCGGCGGACGGAGCCTATCGGCTCCGTTCGCCGCTCGGCTGAAAGCGGCCCTGAGTGGATGTGCGGAAGATGGCCGCTCAGAAGACTCTGGCTCCGATGACTGGCTCCCTCCCCTCCCAGCCACCCAGCCAATGGCAGGGCAGGTTGGGTGAGGGAGCCAGTCATTGGTGGCAGCTCTTCTGAGTGGCATATTTTCCGCCCATACACTAACGGGGCGCATTTTAGAATTTTGGCACCGACTACTCAATTATAATAAGGGAGAGATATTTGTATATGCAAGAAAATATGTTTAAACATGATGCTAATCCTAAAAGGCCTTCTGCCTGAAATGTTGAAGACCTACTGTCAGCCTTATGAGAGCCAGTTTGGTGTAGTGGTTAAGTGCGTGGACTCTAATCTGGGAGAACCGGGTTTGATTCCCCACTCCTCCACTTGCAGCTGCTGGATGACCTTGGGCAAGCCGTAGTTCTGGCACAGCTGTTCTTGAAAGAGCACTTTCTGTCAGAGCTCTCTCAGCCCCTCCTACCTCACAGGGTGTCTGTTGTGGGGAGGGGAAGAGAAATGAGTTTGTAAGCCACTCTGAGACTCTGAGTGAAGGGTGGGCTATAAATCCAATCTCTTCTTCTTATGCACAACCTCCCCCTCTGATGTCTTTGGTAGGCTCCGCCTCCCATAAGAGCCATTTTGTGGTTGTACCCCCCCACCCCGTGTCAAAATTCCAAAGGCTGAAAAAGATTGGGGATCCTGGTCTACTCTGGCCCCGGTCACACGGGCCGGATATCACCGGGGGGAAGGCGTGGCCAATTGCCCCGGCGCAGTTAGTTTGATCTGCGATTATGCGATCAGACGCGCCGGTGGCACACCACGGGTCCTTTCCTCGGTGCTGGAGGGTAAACGAGGGACTGGAGGGGAATGCCGCGCGCCGGCGCAATCACACCACGGGAGTCTGGAGGCAGCCCATGGCAAACGTTTACTAGTACCTTGGAGGTACTAGTTTTTTAACTCGCATTGTCGGCAGTAAGCCATGGGTGCGCTCCACTTCCCAGATGTTGGGGTGTGCCCGGATAATCTGCCCACCATCCGTGCCTCTCCCGCGGCAACTTTGCCATGTAACCGGGGCCTCTGACTGGTAAAAAGTCTGCAGCATCTCAGGCAGAGGTCTTTCACATTACCAACAACCCAGTACTTTAAACTGGAGATACAGGGAATTTAACTGAGAATATTCTGCATGCAAAGCAGATGCTCTGTCAGTGAGCCACAACTCTCTACATCTTACTGATTTAGTAACAACAGGTACCAGAAAACAGACATCATTATTGGTAACCAGGGACCACCGGAAAGCATGGGAAACTAAACCCAGGAAAGTCTCACCACAAGGAAAAGTGGAGAGAGCATGTAACAATGTATTTCCAATGACATATCCAAGTGGTGCACTCAACATTCAGTCTTCAGAGCACAGGAAGCCTAATGTGTTTCAGAAATAATATATCTTCTAAAAGACCCTCAAATCTCTGATAATTCTCCACTCCATGCCAATGCTGTCTCAGTTTCCACTTAAAGGTCAGAGGGACCCATAAGATTATATTCTTTACTCTACTGAATACTGAAAATGACCAATTCCATTTCAGGATAGGAAAGGGGGAAATTATTTCCCTCCTCAAGATGAGGGTGGGGACAAGAGTGAAAAAAACCTTGGCAGTCAGTTACACCAGTTGGCAAATTCCTATGGCAATTAGTAAATCCTGTGGTATTTTCTCTAATAACAGAAGTATGTGATCTTGTATTTTTAGTTTCAATGAGTAAGAAACCCTACAGTACATACCAAAGGCATCAACCATCAACCTACAAAAGCAAGCTTGTTCAGAGGCTGAGTGACCTTATACCACTCGACTGAGGAATATTACAAATGCCAAAGCAGAGCAGAAAGACTGCTTACCTCAGTCCGACCTCCCCAGCCATCTGCTCAGCCATTATTGTTCCCACCAGGCCATTCCAGATCTGGGGTTCTTTTGCATGTCTGTTCCATATTTCCAGGAAATTTTGAATATGAGTGTCTACTGGAACCAATCTGGATTCAATTCGCAGAAGTCTTTGGGGTCCCTCCCATCATTCCTGACAGGCCTGTGTACTACATGGCGAGAATCCGGCCTTCCCTACAGCTTAGGGTTGCCAGGTCACTGGAGTTCAGATCTCAACAGTCACAGCCCGGGACTTCAAAGATAGTGATGTCAAAGAAGGGGCAGAGTTTGACCACATTCCTCCTAACCAGTCTCTAGCGGGAGATGAGCGAATGTTTCCCACTTCATTTTTAAAATATATTTTAGGATTTTCTCGTCAATATTGGTTTTCTGCTCTTTGCTGTTTGTTTTTTGGACTCCTTTGCATTCTGTACACATGCTGTTTCTATGTGCTATTTGTCCAGTATTTATCTAGTATTTCAATATACAATGGAGGCCTTTTATATATAAGCTATAGGCTGAATCTGTAATGTTGATCTATTGACACACAAATGATGTCGAAACTGCATCCTTTTATGAGAGAAAAATTGGCACGAGGAAACAGATAATGCAATGAAAATAAAGAATTTCACAAGAAAGCCGTTGTGTGGAAAGCAGCATGTTTATTTGAAACAGCGGGGATAAGCAATCATCCTAATCAGTAGTATTGTTATTATTGCTGTAATTGTTGTTGTTCTCATTATTAATTTTATGTATACCCCACTCTATCCCATGAGTGGGCTCAGGGCATCTTAACAACATAAGATCCACAAAACAATAAAACCAATAAAACAGTAGATGGCATAATATACAATAACATAAAAACCTGTGCCTCATGTCAGGGGGATTTAGGTACTCCAGGAAGCTCCAGTGCCCAAATAGTATTGTCTAGAGCAACAGGGCCCTGGGAAGGGGCCATGAACAGGGGAGGCCAGAATAGTTGAACGTCTGCCACCTAAGCAAAAGCCTGGTGGACTACTTTAATGCAATCCCTATTTTAATGCAAGGTCATAGCTAGGGTTGCCAGGTATGACCTGACAACCAGCCAGAGACAATGGGTGGGGACATGGGGGTGCTGTCCTTGCCAACAGTGTGATGGCACTTCCGGGGAAAACTCAGAAGGGACACCAGTCCTCTTTAGGAATTGCTGGACTCTCTATGGTAAAACCCTGAGGATGGTAAACCCTGAGCTGGGGGGACTACCTGTTATCATATTTGTGCCTTCCTAGAGTTGGCAGTCCTAAACCCGTACCAAGATCCAGTCAGCTACCATGTATGCCCAGCTCCCTGTCTACTCCTCCTCTTCCCCAAGCCCCTTATCAAAATCATAGTTACTAAAGAGATATTTTCTTTCAGGATCTCTTAATCAGTATAGGAGATGTATGCATGAAAATAAAAGCTTCACACACAGCCAAGGCTATCTTGAAAGGGGAGAGCTTTTGGGGAGGGCACTGGGGGGGGGCTCTCCCGAGTCAAAAGGGGCAAATTGGTGGAAATTGGTGCAATGTTATATATGAGTACTGACACTTTTGGGCAGTATACTGCCCATCATTTCCTATTGATAGGGAAAGTTTTTCTGGACTGATGGCAAGGTTAAAAGATCATACACAAAGTCTTTGCCTGACCTTGACTGCACAGGGCAGAACTTTCTAATTAGCACTATATGTCTTGATAGATCATGCAAATTATTTTGCTTTCCACTAAAAGGGCAATCTTCTGATCAGCTCTTCAACAGAAGCGTATGGCGGGTGGAGGATGAAGAAATACGTCCATGGGTTTTTTTTTAAAAAAAGGTATGAAAGAAACACTTAGATTTTAATGGCATCTCATTTTTGCAAAGTACCCTCGTGGCCCCTGTGGGCCCAGAGAATTAAAGGCTGTCCTTCAGAGCGGGAAAGCGAAGCCATCCAGTTTGCAGACACCTGTCATAATTAAACTAATAGCTCTGAAAATGGGCCTTGATATTAAATCTATCTTCCACAGAGGAGCAGGGCTGATTAAAACCACTGTTTGACGGTTAATGATGAACCTTTCGCTTGCTGAGCTTCTTAACTGGAACAGACCAGTTCATCCCTCTTCCTTTGACTGTCCCTTCCCTACCGGCTTCTTTTTTCCCCTTACCAATTGGGCCTAAGGAGTGACTTCGTCCTGGGAAATGTCTGGCAGGGGAGGCGAGCAGACAGGTTTGGACAGCTTTCACTGTGATGCAAAACAAGTGAATAGAAGATGTTTCTCCAATGTGGAGCATGGGGAGGGGGGCTATTGGCAAATTGTTCTTACAGCAAAAATACATAGGTGCCCTTCATGGCAGCCATTTTTTCATAGGTGCATCTGGTAGGACGTTTGTAACATTGAAAGGCTTACCATCATTTCAACATGGGACCAGTCACATCGTTTGTTACTATGAGGGATGATTTTAAATGTCTCATCCTCGATGTTTTCAGTCTCCAGGTCCCCATTTTGATTTTACTTCTCCCTTGGCCAACTTAACCAAATGATTCCATAGTTTTGTGTCATTTTTGGTTTCCTTGCACTGACTTTTTCTCACAAAATATGCATATCTGTCAAAGGCATTTGTGCATTAATAAATCAGCATTTTGTGTGTGTGTAAAGAACCATCAAGTCATAGGCAAGTTATGGCGACCCCAGTGAGGGGCATTCAGAGCAAGTGAGAAGCAGAGGTGGTTTGCCATTGCCTTCCTCTGCAGAGTCTTCCTCGATGGTCGCCCTTCCAAGTACCACCCGTGCTTAGCTTCTGAGATCTGATGAGAGCGGGCTATACCATGCCACCTTCCCTCTCAATCAGCATCATACCATATAATATGCATTCCTCATATAAATATTTTACTTTATTTACTAATTTCTGTTCTTCCTGTCTACAAGACACCCGGGACAGCTCACAACAAATTAAAACAAGCATGAAATATTAAAACAATAATCAAACACAAGATTACAAAATACAAACCACATTTGAAAAGCAGAGAACCATGAAAGCATTTAAGAGGAGGGTCTGTGGCTCAGTAGTAGAACATCTGCTCTGTATGCAGAAGGTCCCAGTTTCAACCCCCCCAGCATCTCTTGTTTAACGGTTGGGACAGTAGGTGATTTGAAAGACATCTAGATGAGACCCAGGAGAACTACTGATCTAGATAAACCGGTGCTCAGACTGAGTCTCAGGTAGCTTCATGCTCATTAGAACATTAAAAAACAATAGTCGTAGTAATAATAATACCCCAGGAGGAGTAAAAATAACAGATCAGTAAAATTAAAGCAACAGAATCAAAAGGGATTCTCATAGGTTTGCCAGCTCACCCATCACTGCCTTCTAGCCCCCAAGGAGGCTTCCAAAGAGACTGGCAAAATCCTAGAGCAGTGGTTATGTCTTGTGCACAATGATGTCAAGGTTGCTTTTTTGTAGTGTTTCATCAACATGTATATCAATCCTTTAGCCAGGGGAAAAGATGTGAATAATCTGCAAGACCTGAATGCCATAGCAAACTATGCATGATCCAATCTGAAAGGGTTGCCAGGTTGTCATTGCTCACTGGTGGGGGGTGGAAGGGAGCTCTCCAGGAGTGCAATGGCAGGGTGATGTTGCTGCATGCAACATGCTTGGCATGAAGACATCATGTGGAAGTGGCATCATCATGCTGGCAATATCATGTGGCAACGCTTGGATATTTTGGACAAAACTCTATGGCTTCCCCCCACTGGCCAGCTGGCTGGTGGAGGGCAGGAGCTCACAAAATCAGGTAATCCCCTGCTCCCATCCTAGGTGCCCTCAAAGCCAGTGTCATCCTGCTTCCTCCAGCCCAATGTCTTCTCCTTTTATTTTTAAAGTGCAGTTCTGGGTGGAGCCACTAGGGGCACAGGGAATTCTAAGCATAGCAAAAAGCTCTAGGATCAATTAAGCATTCCCTTTTCTCCAAGACTCAAGCAAACTTCCTTAACAGATCATGCTGATAGCTGATACAGAAATTGCCAGCCTGCAGGTCATTTTCTTCAATAGCCTAGCTTTTCTTTCTCCCTTTCCTCAGCCAGCCAGATCTTGCAAAGCAGTAGTTAGGGTGTTACAGCAAGATAAAAGAACCTTTCCCTGCTTAGATTCTGAGATCTGACGAGATCAGACTATTCTGGGGCTATCCAGGTCAGGGCTAGGCTGAGAGTAACATGACTGGCTCAAGATCATCCAGCAAGCTTCCATGGCAGAGTGGGAATTCAAACCTGGATTTGCCATATCCTAGTCCACTGTAAGCACTACACCACGCTGTCTCTCATAATGGAATAGCATGTTGGAATTTGAATTATTTTTTGCTGGCATGATTATATATATGAAGTTAAATACAAGAATTTTTCACTGTCTGTGGTCCCGGTCACATGGCAAAGTTGCCACGGAAGAGGCACGGGAGTCCCACAGATTTTCCGGGCGTGATCTCACACCAACATCTGGGAAGCGCAGTGCTCCCATGGCGAACCCGTGATTCCCCACCGAAGGTGCAGAGTTAAAAACTAGTACCTATGAGGTACTAGTTTCCTGAAACCGTGGGCCAAGGGCGGGCGTCTGATCGCGTTCCTGGTGGACTTATGTGGCATCCGGCACCCGTCACTGTTCATCTCTGCAGGTTGTGCAACAGTGCACAAAGAGCTATTGCTAGTGCGATCGCGTGGCGTGGCTTCTGTGCTGCGCTGCAGGATACCCGTCTGATTGGTATTTCCCCCGAACCACGGGACCTCGACTGGGACGTGTGCTCAGGCGGCCGCACATTAGTTTCCTCTGGGGCAATTAGCCACGCCTCCCCCCCCCCCATGATATCCGGCCCGTGTGACCGGGGCCTGTGTTTCTTTTCTGGACACAGAATACAAAGTTTGGGTCCAGTGGTACCTTTAAGACTAAACTTTGTTCTGCTGCTTCAGACCAAAAGGGTTACCCACCTGAATCTATTTTCTGGCCATTATTATTATTGCTATTTATTTCATGATTATTAATTAAAATAATGTTGTCATATAGAAGAGAGGCCCTAACCTGGATAGCACCAGCCTTGCCTGATCTCATCAGATCTCAGAAGTTAAGCAGGGCTGACACGGAGGCAGGAAATAGCAAACCACCTCCGAACGTCTCTTGCCTTGAAAACCCTATGGGGTTGCCATAAGTCAGCTGTGACTTGATGGCAAAAAAATAGAGGGGGGATATTAAAAAATTATCTACCCCAGACACAAAGTAGGCTAGGTACACCACTGTGTAGGAACATCACGTATTCAGAACAGAGTTTGTAAATGTGACTCTAGTTAGCTTAAGTTCTTAGAACATATTTTATTGGAGTACAAAATCTGGTATGATTTGAGCAAAGGTATTTGTCGTTTTTCTTAACAGGTTATGTGAATTTATCGTCTTTTAAAAAGTCTATTTTTCCCTTTGTGGACCACAAAACCACCTTAGTAGTCACTAAATACTTAGCTGCAGTGATTGCCTGTAAGAGGGTGGAATTTCAATCTGTTCAAGACCTTCGAGTCAGAAGAACAGTACAATAAGAAGGTAGGAAGAAGTAGGAATATCATACAGAGAGAAATTCCAAAAAATATAAAAGTACTGAGCAGTGGAAATCTGCTCAACCCTAGGGCCATCAGCGCACAAGAATCCTGGGAAATAACAATGTGGGGACAGAACAGTGAAAATCCCAGCAAAGTGAAAATAATAATTACCATAATCTCTGCTTTGTTTCTGATGACAATTCTGTAGGAATCTTTTAAAGAGAGAGAGAGAGAACAAGCAAGTAAACAGAGATGAGTGTTTGTTTATGTAACAAGTGTCTGCATTAAGAAAACTAATAATTATACTGGAGGGATTTCATATGTGAAAGTGTGCGTGCGTGATTATCTCAGACATAATTCATTAAGGAATGTAACAGGAGACGATCCTTCTGTTAATACAGCAATAAATCCCAAGGGGTTTCATTGCTTGGGGGGGAGAAGATTGGTTGACAATTACTGTGCGTGAGATGCCCATTATATTTTCTGGCTTTTTTCCCCCTTTTTCTTTTCTGCTTTGCTTGCCTCTCTTCCATCCCTAAGAGAGTACTGGGGAGTGGAGGGATATCAGCCGAGTATAACGCCATGGAGTCCATCCTCTAAAGCAGTCGTGTTCTCAAGGAGAATTGATCTCAGTCGTCTGGAAATCAGTTGCAATTCCAGGAGATCTCCAGACACCATCTGGAGTCTGGCAACCCTTTCTGACCATAATGTATCTATATAGGCACCCTGCACAAAAGCAGGGGTTCGTGATTGCATGGATAACCCTACATGCAGGGCTTTTTTTGTAGAAAAAGCCCAGCAGGAACTCATTAGCATAATAGACCGCACCCAATAGCAGAAACTTATTAGCATATTAGGCCACATCCCTGACAGCACATCTCATTAACATATTAGGCCACACCCCATGTCTTCCCTTGGTTTACCTGGGCGCCACGCGGCTGGGAAGGCAAAGGGAAGCATTTAAATGCCTCCCCGATCCTTCCAGGAGGCCCCCTTGGCCCGCCTGCCTCGGAGTCACGGGGGGGAGGTGTCGCTCTCCAGGCCCTCCCTCTGTAGCCACGCTTGCAGAGGTTTTGGGTGTAGTGGGCGTGGCCAACTCTGAAGCCAGCCTGAACTCCGTTCCTGTGTGTTCCTGCCCCAAAATAGCCCTGCTTACGTGCCTAAAGCTAGAATGTGCATTAGCTTCTGAGATCTGATGAGACTGGGCTGGTCTAGCCTGGGCCATCCAGATCAGGGCACCTTAAAATTAGCAACTGGCCTTCCAAAAGCAGGAGTAGCTCCTACATAAGAATGTGGCTGCCTTTGAAATCGCTGTGTTGTGCTCATTATGATGGCCTTTGATTCTGTGCCACACATTTTGTGTCTACTCCTGTGAAGAAAGTTCCTATGGATTTTATTTTGGATTAATTTTCGTACAGATGGATAGGGACCGAGACAGGATAGTGAAAACTGGCCACCGAAACGATCACAAACATGCAATACTAGTGTATTTAAGAGCCAGCACCATGTAGTTGTTAAGAGTATTGGACTGGTATCTGGGAGATCCAGG
Source organism: Gekko japonicus (assembly GCF_001447785.1). Lineage (NCBI taxonomy): Eukaryota > Metazoa > Chordata > Lepidosauria > Squamata > Gekkonidae > Gekko > Gekko japonicus. The sequence continues at coordinate 676,256 of NW_015170901.1, read as the reverse complement.
TTCAGATCCCCACTCGTGCCATGAAAGCTCGCTGGATGGCCTTGGGCTGGTCACACTCTCTCAGCCTAACCCGCCTCACAAGATTATTATCAGGATAAAGCGGAAGAGAGGGAAATGATGTGAGCCGCTTTGGGTCCCCATTGGGGAGAAAGGTGGGGTATAAATGAATTTAACAAATAAATGCCAGCAGCACAGAAGAAAGAAATATCAAGGGAGGGGTTTACACGGACCTTACAACTTTCATAGTAAGATCTATCTTAAAAGGACAGTCCAAACAGGACTTATCTGCTTGAGGGCAGATATAATAAAGTATCATACTCTAATAGAACATGCAGATGCTCATATCATATAATCAAAACCATTGAGAGTGCCCTATATTCGATGAGTTGAGGGCTAATTTAGTCACCCCTTTAGTTAAAGATATGGAACTGCTAAATGTGTGAGCCCAGGTGTCATGGCGACTATCAGATACCAATGACCGTGTCACCCTCTCAGTGGCAAAATTCATAGGCACAATAATCAAACACAAGAGAAATAATACTGAGTAAGGTCTTTTAAAATATTTTCTTTGGTTCTAATTTCTGCTTAAGGTGATAGCCATATGAGCAGTACTAGACAGACAGACAGAGATAGACTTATCTGCTTTTCATGCCTTCCCCACCTCACAGTTCTGTACTTCATTTTTCCTCCCTGTGTGACTCTGCCTTTTTGGGATTCTGCAACCTTGCAGCAGCTTTGGCTACTTTGTATCTACCATGTTCATTGCCTGCTCAACCTCCAAGGAACCGAGTGGGGCGTACATATTTCTCCCCTCTCTTTTATCCTCACAACAACTCTGTGAGGCAAGGTGAGAGGGGGTGACTGGCCCAAGATCACCCAGTGAGCTTTGGGACTGAGTGGAGATTTGAAAGCAGGTTTCCCTGGATCTAGTTTGGCTCTTTAACTGCTGCACAACACTAGTTTTCTTTACACTTCCCCCCCTCCACTTTGTTCAGCAATAAATGAACTGTCTGTGGGGTGCTCAGGAAGTAGACAAACGATATATATTCATTACACAATTCAGCTCTGTATGTCTTGGAAGAACTTGGTTGCTAAGGTCCAGCGTGGACAGAAGGCTCCCTGCTTTTTAATCAAGGTTAAAAGATTAGTGGTGGTTTGTGGGCTTGCACTCTCTCCTACGCTTGCTGGCATGAATTTTGCTCCTAAAATGTTCCCCGTTGGTTTCTCTGTGTTGTTACTGTTCTATATCTGATGTAGGTCCATTTATTCTAGCAGCTGACTAATTTGGATTATATAAAGAGCAGAAGTGCACTTCTAGCAAGTACGGCTGGATGGGATATTGCAGTGTATGCAGGCGAAGGGGTAAGCTTTGGCTGATAAGAAGCCGAGGCTATAATAAATTGGTTCGTTTTCAAAGTGCTCTCAGCTTCTCTCCCCTTTTTGCTGCAACACACACTAAAGCTCTTCAGGAATCTATTTCTTCCCAAAGTAGCAGCTCTTTTAACGGTAATGAAATCTTCTCAAAAGCATCTTCCTGGAGTGCTAAGTAAACTGTCTCCATTTATAGTGTCAATACCTGGACAGTATCTTCCTTGTTCCTCCAGAAGCCCTTAACAGATTGTGGTTGGCTGGCAGGTCGCTGATTCCCATGCCCAATGAAAGCTGTCAATAGACTTGTCAATAGGACGCTGGGGCTATTGACTGGCATAGGCATTTGGGGGTCACCGGTCGATGAGAACTCTCAGCAAGAGATGTTGGAAATGAGCGCTGTCAAATACAGGCAGCAAAGTGAGACTCCCCAAGGAACAGTAATATGACTCAATTTTCCTCGTTCTGTTGCTTTGTCAATTCCCCTCCATCCGGAAGACAGTTAGGAGAGTCTTAGAATTCAGCATTCCCCTGAAAACATCTCAGGGGCAGGTAAACAAGTCACCACAATGAAACCGCACATGAATACTTGATGTGGTGGCTGTAGGGAGAAAGGAGGCCACCAACAGGCATTTCACCCAATGGCTTTTGGAGTGGCATCCTTTCACCACAGGGACACTCGGACTACTTAGCATCAGATTCCAGAGGATGAGAGTTGTGACCTTCAGGGAAGAAGGCAGGTACGAGGGAGTCGGGGAAAGGGGTAGATAGAGGTCAAAGGTAGTGGTTGTGGTGTGGGCTGAATTAAAGGCCAAGAAGCTGAAGTCAGAAATGAGGTGAGCATACCATCAGCTATCCTGCAAAAAAGATTGGGCTTAGAATCAGAGTATATGGCCAGAAGAACCACATTTGTGTGGTCTGGGACCAATTGGTATCTTCTTGGGTGTCATTTTATCGTAACTCTGCATGTTATCCCTCATTTTTATCAAGGAGCTGAGGGAGTGCACATGGCTCTTCCCTGCCTTGCATTTTTATTCTCACAACAGCCCTTAGAGGTGAATTAGTCTGAGGGAGAGTGACCAGTCCAAGGACACACAGTGAGCTTCAAAGCTGAGAGGGTATTTGAAGAGGGATCTCCCTGGACTTAGTCTGCCACTCTAACTATAACACTATCGAAGTTTGGATGGTTTACGACAATAAAAAGGCAATGGAAATACAATAAAATATGAAAATATGCAGATCTTGAGTCCATTGGGACTTTTGGAGTTTGCCCTTCAGCTCATACCCAAGGGTTCACCTCTATGACCATGCCCAATTTTCAGATTTGGAGTTGGGTTTGCCAACTCTGGATTCAGAAATTCCTAGAGTTTTGGGGGTGCAGGGACAACAGCAGGTGTAATGCCATAGGTTCCAACCTTCAAAGCAGCCATTTTCTTCAGGGGAGCTGGTCTCTGTAGCTTGGAGATCAGTTCTTATTCCAGGAGATCACCTGAGGGTTAGCCACTAGAGATGCCAGTCTCCAGGCAGAACCTCAGGATCCCCTGGAATTACAGTTCATCTCCAGAATACAGAGATCATTTCTCCTGGAGAAATGGAAGCTTTGAAGAGTGGAATCTATGGCATTGTAGCCCACTGAGGTCCCTGTTCTGCTCATGCTCAAGTCAACCCCCAAATTTCCAGAGTTTCCCAACATGGATCTGGCAACCTTAACCCCCCCTCCCCATGCATGCACTGGTGGCCAGGGGGAACCTGGCAACTCTACTGGTGACCCTACTTGCAGTCAGGAAACAGGAAGAGCAGTAAGGTTCCTCCCAATCTACCCTCTCTGCTCCTAACAAAAACTCACAGACTAAAAACAACAGAAGTGGGTGGAACCCAAAACAGTGTCTTCCAATTCTTTGATTCCCTGTGCTCATGCATAATTCCACATACTTCATCTGGAGATATCAAAGACCTGCATAATGAATCATGCTAAGTCTCATCTGAGTCTTGGGTGAATTTGGGGCATGTTCGGAGTACAAGTGGCTGCAATCAACTTCTTCCCGGAAGTACATCTAATAGCAAACTGCGGTACAAACTTGCAGGTCATGAATCTCACCACCGGATCTTGCCACCCTCGTGCCTCTGCTTAGACTATAAATCCGTCGGTGGTGCTGTATGAGGAGATCTCCTACTGGCAGGACTTCAGCTGCACAGTCAGCGCAAGAAACAATTTGCAAATAAATAAAACGGATTTGCAAATATTGTACGGAATACATGTTTTGCATCCACGCTGCTATTAAGTCCGTTCGTATCATATCAGCAAACATCATGTCAGCTTGGAGAGGTTGCTAGTTATTTTTTTCCCCTCCTCTTCCCCCCTGAAATGTTTTTCAATGCCTGAGTGAATCAAAATGAATGTAAATGAGGTTTATTAAGTCAACCCCACACGGTGCTGCATTGTTGGCGTTTGTAGGCTGTGACAGGTTAGTTATTGCAGTTTGACGGAAATGTCACCGGCACAGCGGTCTACAGGAGAAACTTTTTAAAAATTATAATAATACTAATACTGTGACATGGGGCTGCTGGCACTGTTTGAGAATCATTTACACAAACGGGGAAACATGCAGGAAGGCCTTGCTCGGGAACAAAGGAAAGAGAGGCCAGGAGGCCTGCCTGGCACTAATACAGCTAAAATTGACCCAAGTCAATGCCTGGTCGGGGGTCTAGGTTTTCATAGGGCAGATCTCAGACTGGTCTCCCAGAAAGGGTTCCAGGTGCAGGAAAAAAGGGAAAGATCTGCTTTGAATGACTTCTTTTGTAAGAAAAGTCTATTAAGAAATGTTGCTGTTGGAACCGAGCCCCACCAAAATTTATTTTCAAGCATTTATTTCATTTACAGAATTTATACTCTGCCTTTATGCTCAATCAGGGCCACCACGGTGGCTAATGATTAAAGCTATCACCAATCCACTTCAAAACCAAGAATAAAAGGCATCTATAAAAATGCTTACTCAGCAATTTAAAAAGTAGGGCAGGAAGGAGGAGCAACTGAGGGACTGCCAGACAAAACAAAAGAAGTCTTCACCTGCTGGCAGAAGGTAGTGATAAGAGGAGACACGTGAGTGTACCTGGGGGGGGGAGTTCCATAATCTTGGCGCCATGACCAAAAAGGACATGTCTTGGGTTACCACTATGGTTGCCAGTGGTAACCATAGTGGTGTCCTTTTTGGTCATGGCACCAAGATTATGGAACTCCATCCCCAGGGACACTCACCTGTCTCCTCTTATCACTACCTTCTGCCAGCAGGTGAAGGGAGGAATGCTTGCCATTTCAGCAACGTGCCCACGTGGCTTCAACATGACTCAGAAGTGACATAGGCATGTTGAGGATGTCAGAGCGATGCTCTGGTTTGGGGGCAAAAACTCTATGGTAGAAATGAATTCTACCACAGAGTTTTTGCCCAAAAAACAGAGTGTCTCCCCGACACTCCCAACATGCCTACATCACTTCCAGGTCACATTGGAAGTCACATGGGCATGCCTCTGAAACATGCAAAGAAACTCCCAGCCCTTGGTAAGCTCACCCCCCCCATCCCCTGCTGGCTGCCCGGAGGGACCTGGCAACCCTACTTGATTACTGAGCCATAACATCAAAATACCTGAGCTATATTTATTTATTTTATTTATTCCCTTAGGCTTCTATACCGCCCTTCCTGCAAGCGGGCTCAGGGCAGTGCACAACAAAATGAATTAAAATATGCATAAATATAATACACAATCTAAAATCCCAGTCCATGAAACCAAACATCCGCATGGCACCATAATATAAACTCCTAACTCCCTCAGTTTACATCAGCCTGGCGGGAAGGGGATGTACAGTAAAAAGCCGGCTAGATGTTAAAACTGCTAAGAACTCTTAAAAACTTGTTGCTGTCCTGACCTGTATGCTTGGCAGAACATCTTTGCCTTGCAGGCCCTGTGGCTGAGAAGGCCCTGGCTCTGGTTGAGGACAGCTGGACACTCTTTGGGCCAGGGACTTCCAGTAGATGTTGGTCTCTTGAGCTTAATGCTCTCTGGGGGACATACCAGGAGAGGCAGTCCCATAGGTATGTTAGTCCCTGACCGTTCAGGGCCTTATAGGTCAAGACCAAAATCTTGAACCCGACCCAGTACTCAACTTGGATGGCAGAGGCACACATCCAGACACATTGGAAATTTGGTACCAGAACAATTTGGAGTGTGTGTGCAATTACCATGAGAGAATATCCATGGCCTACTGAGTAAACCTTTAGCAACTGCTCATCAAATGAGAAAGCAGCACCTGGCTTTAAAAAAATATATCTTTTTTTCATATATTTATTTCTAGATGTGTGTTGTTTCATAATAGTAGTATTGACCATTGAGGAAGGCCCTAGGGGGCTGGAACACGTATGGTCTACTGATCATAAGATATCAGTTCTATATCTGAATAACAACTCTGTACATAAGAAGTTTTAAGAGTTTCCTTTAACATATTTTATCTTTTACTAATGTGTAGACCATAATAAATATTCATATTTTTATAATCACTTATTTTGATAGCTTGACCCTCATATATCACAGCCATATCTTGGGTTGGTTTCCCCCCCCCCTTCTCATTTATAGTTGGAAGAATGCCAGCCTAGCAACATTCATGACCTGGGCTTCCATTGACTAGGAAGCATCCAGGACCGCACCCAAACTCTTGACTGTCTGTGTCAGTGTTAGAGGTGTGTGGTCGAGGGTCGGGAGTTGGCCTCTTTTAAACCCTCTGGATAGACCAAGGGACAGATTGATAATGTCCATCATACCCTGCCATTGGCTCACACCAGCCATGAAGGAAATGGGTCTAAGGGCAAGTGGTTGGCTTCACAGCACTCAGGATCCTGTTGACATTGGCCTCAGTACTGAAGTTGTCAAGGACTGGGTCTAGAGGTGGCCAAGGGGCCTCTAGTTCACATACTGTGTTAAGATTGGCAGGCAGATCACAGCAGAGTGACAGGACTTTCTCCGCAAAAAAGCTCGCAAATGCCTCACAGTTTATGTCCAGATTACTAATCTTTTTAGTTCTCTCTGTGAGAGAGGTTAATGTCCTAATCGCCCTAAACAATTGTGCTGGACGAGAGCTAGCCGATGTGACAGAGGCTGCATAGAATTTTCTCTTAGCAGTCTTCACTGCCATCTCATAGGATTTCATAAATGTCCTATAAGATGCTTTTGAAGCTTCATCAGAAGACTGTCGCCAAACTTGCTCTAGTCGTTTGAGTTCGCACTTCATCCCTCTGAGCTCCGCGGTGTACCACAGAGAAAATTTGGGGTGGGAACGAAGAGGATGTCAGGGAGCAATTTCATTGATGCCTTCAGAGAGATGGGAGTTCCAGTTCCCTATCAGTTCATCCAATGAATCGCCGGGGGTATCGGATCCTGCAGAGCATTCTGAAACCCAATTGGGTCTATCAGTCTAGAAAATACCTGAGATTTCAAGAGGCTGCTCTCCCTGCCTGCACAAGCCCCAGGAGGCCCCAGCTGCTGCTGGCCTCCTCCTCTGGCCTGTCCCCAGGTGCAGTCTGCTGTCTGAGCCCCCATCTGAGGGCTGCTCTGGGCCTGCCGGGCTTTGGGGCTGCTGCCAGTGCATTTCCAGGCATGGCCTTGCCCTTACTCCTTTCCCCACAGCCTCTTGCCTGGGCAAGGATGTGCCCTGCTGGAGTCTCCTCTAGAGCAGGAGTGTGCAGGGGTGGGGCCACATCCCCAGACATTTATGAAATTTGGTCCTTATTCTCAAAGTTTAGTTTTGCAGGCCAAGAAATCAAACAAGCCCCAGTTTAGCACCGCAGCTTAAGAAATCTAGCAAGCCCTAGATTCCTCTTACTGCAGCAACAAGAGTTTGCAATTTATCCAGCAAAACAGCCAGGATACTTAGCATATTTCATCTAGGTCAGTACTTGAAAGAATATTTGGAAGATGCCATATGAACGAAATGAAATTGTCTGTCCCCTGCAGCTATCAGTCTGTGCAGAGGTGCTTTGGATCCATCCACAAGGGAAAAGGAAAGTTTGAGTTTGATAGAAAACCGTTCTGGTTTTGCATATTTATTTCTCCTTTAAATCATTTCCAAACCACTAAGCCATTTTACAAGGCCGAGGGAAAACATCAATTGCAATTATATTGGGGAAACTCTTTCGAGGTACAGCCTAGGCAGATAGGAAATGAAGCCATGCATTTGTAGTTTTCACTAAGCAGTTAATAATCTGACAGCAACCTTTGTCAAACACCCCATTTCCAGTTTGAATTGTCTGATGGAAGTTAAAAATGACAGAGACTGGTAGCATGTACGGAAGCAACTTGTTTAAACCCCAAAGCCCAGTCACTGAAGGGCACGGCAGCCCATCGCACATGTACCGTATTTCTTTATTATTTATTTGGAAGACATTTGCCCTGCCTTGCTATTTAAAATAGTAATGGATGTGCCTTACAGATCAAAGTGGTAAAAAGAAGTGATAATACTGGGGTGAATCCAACCAACTTTTTCATTCCTTCTCCCCCAGTTCCAAAAGACAAATAAGTGGGTTCTAGATCAAATCAAACCTGAATTCTCTCTGGAAGATAAACTGACGAAACTGAGGCGATCAGACTGTGGTCATATCATGGGAAGAAGACAAGATTCACTGGGAAAGACAATAATGTAAAACTTAAGCAAGAACGTTAATGCTAGGACATTTTGGAGGAGATTAATTAATATGGTTGTCATAAGTTGGAAGTGACTTGACAGCACATAACACACACACACACACACACACACACACACAGAATTCCCCTCCCTACTATGGCCCCCATCTCTCATGACTTCTGTCCCTACAGGTTCCATGAACCCCAGCATAACAATTTTGCATAATCAAAGGGACCCTCCTCCCTTTTTCATTAGCAGAAAAGCTGGTTGGATCCACCTCACTAAGTTAAAATTCTGAAAGGGATGTCAAGGAACCACAAAAATGCTCATGTACACATGAAACTGTCATTCACCAGTTACACTGAACACACGTGCATCCCGCATGTACCTATATACATCTCTTTGTAAGAAAAAGCCAATGTGCCTCCATTTTATAAATGAAACTGGGGACCAGTCCCTGGATAAACGTGGTGTCTAAATCACATGTTCATCTGTACATATGTTGAATGTAACATGAGAATTACTCAGCACATGCATTAAAAAGTCAAAGCTTTGTTTACCAATGAATACACATACAACAACCCAAGTACACTTGATTTTTCTTGAATAAGCTTGTGCATGTCCAGACTTCAGCATCACACTATATGGGAATAGGGTAGCCACCTCCACCTTGGGAAAATCCTGGAAATTTGAGGGCAGTGCCTGGGGAAGGGGGATCGGTGGCACTTAAAGGGTAGTGGAGGGGAAATGGTGGTGCACAACACTACAGTGACATTTCCTTTCAAAAACCCAGAAGTGACATCACCATATCATGTGATACTCTAGGAATCCTCCAGATCTCTATGATAAATGCCACAGAAATGGGGGAGGGTATCATAGAGCATTGTGCAAGACAATGTTCCATCTATAGATTTCTTCCAATCCGTACAGGTCCATCTAGTGTGAAGCTGATTAATTCCTGATTAATCTCCTTATATATAATTGAATAGTGGGTGCCAAAGTTCTAAAATGCACTCCTTTAGTGTATGGACGCTTGAACTGTCAGTCAGAAGACGCTGGCTGGGTTGACTGGCTGCTTTGTGCAGTCCTGCCCAGCGTTTCAAGGTCTTTTGCATATGGAAGCTGATTGGACTTCACTGCATTCCACACCTCAAACTCACCCCCCTCAGCGCAAGGCAGTTGGAATGTCAGTTGCATATGGAACCTTCAAGGTCTTTTGCATATGGAAGCTGATTGGACTTCACTCCATTCCACACCTCATACTCCAGGATAGTTTAGGAATGAAGCCTGCTGAGGGTGGGGTCTGAGGAGGAGGAGGAGGAAGAGGGGGACCTCAGACAGATACAATGCCATACTCCCCACCCTCCAAACAAGCTGTTGCCAGTCTCCAGGTGACAGCTGGAGAGCTCTTAAAGCTCTGGTGCTAATTCAAAGTGCTGCAATTTGTCGACAGAGTAGTGTTTTGGCAAATCTTTAGGAATTGTTTGGTGCATTTACGATGGGGCACCCACCCAGAGCCTCTGGCATTTTCTCACTCTGCTGGCATCAAAACCAATTTAAGGCAAAATAAGAGGCTACTGAGAGGGGAGGAGATAAAGTTGCCAGCTTTAGGTATGGAAATTCCTGGAGATTTGAGGAGTGGAGGCCGGAGAGGGGGACCTCAGACAGGTTACAGTGCCATAGACTCCACCCTCCAACCCAGCTATTTGCTCCTGGGGAACTATTGTTGCCAATCTTGGCCCAGCACCCATCAAACCATTCTCTTCAACCCCCTGCTGTGCAGCAGACTTTCCCCTAGGGTTGCCAATCTCCAGGTGGGACCTGGAGATCTCCCACTGCTACAATTGATCTCCAGATGACAGAGATCAGTTCCCCTGAAGAAAATGGATGCTTTGGAGGGTAGACCCTATGACATTATACCTGCTGAGTCCTTCCGCCCGCCCCCCAATGCTGCCCTCTACAGAATCCACCCCCCAAAACTTATAGCTGGCAACCCTACTTTCCCCTCAGTGCCTGATGGTAGGCAACTTAGTTTGGTCCAGTCACCTACTTTGGCCTTTGGGAGAAAACATATTGGGGCCAATCCTGATAGGGCTGCCAACTCCCAATGGGAAATTCCTGGAGATTTGAGGGATGGAGCCTGAAGAGGGTGAGGTTTGAGGAGGGGTGGGACCTCAGACAGGTACAATGCCATAGACTCCACCCTCCAAACCACTCAGTCCCTCATGGGAACCATTGTTGCCAATCTCCAGGTGAGGGCTGGAGACCGCTCAAAATTACAATTGCTCTGCAGAGGGGGGGGGGGAAGTCAGCTGAAGTCAAAGGGCTGGGGATTTGAGGGGTGGAGCTTGGAGAGGGTGGGGTTTGTGGAGGGGTGGGACCTCAGACAGGTAGAATGCCATAGACTCCACCCTCCAAACCAGCCATTTCATCCTGGGTAACAATTGTTGCCAATCTCCAGGTGAGGGCTACAGATCACTCAAAATTACAACTACTCTTCAGGGAGCAGAGATCAGTTCCTCTGGAGAAAACAGTGGACTCTGTCATTATACCCTGCTGAGGTCACCACAGCAAAATGACACTGTTTGCCCAAAGCCAGAGCACTCCCCCAGAGCCTCTTTCTAGATCTCGTTGTATTTATTTCCACAACGGGCTTTACTGCTAGTTACATATATATATATATATTGTGTGTGTGTGTGTGTGTGTGTGTGATAATTGCTGCATCTTACAATTCTCACACTCAAACCAACCACAAAAATCAGTGTGCGTGCGTGTGTGTGTGTGTGTGTGTGTATAAATAATATAACCTGGTTTTGTGAGCGGTTGGAGTTTGAGAACCGAAAGATGCAGCAATTCACCTCATTCTAGAGTGGCCCCAAGACTTGATCCAGCAGAGAAGATTGCTAATGTTTGCTCTGCACATCTACCATGGCGCTCAGTGGGCAAAGAAACTCTCTGCCATAACTCAGGTCAAGCAAATTAAATTAGCTGCTAATTGGTTAATTGGCGAGAGGCTCTGCAAAGCAGCTAAGAGCAAATTCAGTAACGAGAGAAGTGCCCATTTGCAAACTGTGATTGCTCCCTCTGAGGGCATTTGGGAGATGGGTAATGTCAGGAGCTCGAATGTAAACAGAGAGGGCAATAGTAGAGCTTGGACCTTTTGCACTGGGAAGCAGGAAAGGCTGAAGCAAAATGCTGAGCTGTTTGAGTTGCTTTTCTTTCTGGTGACAAATGATGCCGTCTTCTACAAAAGATGCCTAAATGATAGCACAGCTTGCATCCATGCGATGACACACCAGCCCATGTATGTTAAAGTTTTTGTGATCTTAATGTAATATCACCACCATTTTAAATTCTTCTTTTTCAAATACAAGGAAAAACCAGATCTTGAGGATAAAAGCCTAGAGGTTGGATTTCCTTATGTCTTAATGATAGGTTTTTAGTTAATAACTTTTGACGTTTTGGTTCCATGGAAAGGAGAGGCATAAACATTTTCCAAACTACTAAATATATATAAATAAATATCAGTGGGTGTGTGACCTTCGACACATATCTTCAAGATAAGGAAAGAAATAGATGCATCTGCTCAAATGTGTGAATGGCATATTAATACTGAACTCACAGCTTGGGGAGGGGCCCAGTGGCTCAAAAGCAGAGCATTTGCTTTACATGAAGAAGGTCTCAGGTTTTGTCCCTGGTATCTCAAGTTAAAAAGGATCAAGTTGCATGCAATATGGAAGATTGCTTCTTGAGACCAAGGAGAGCTGATATCAGTTACAGAAGACAGTACTGACCTTGACAGATAGGGTTGCCAGCTCCAGGTTGGGAAATTCCTGGAGATTTGGGGTGGAGCCTAGGGAGGGACCTCAGTAGGGTATAAGCCATAGGGGATCTGATCTCCATTGTTTGGAAATCAGTTGTAATTTTGGAAGGTCTCTAGGCTGCACCTGGAAGTTGACAACCCAGCTGATTGACCAGTGGTCTGATTCAGTAAGTGTAGGGCAGCTCCATGCATTCTTGGAACCTCAGTTTTCCCCTTTACTAAGCCAGAACATTTGTCCCTCTCAGTTATTTCTGTCTATTCTGATTCTGTTAAGGATCTCAACTGCAATAAGACCTTTGCAAAACCAGCTACTCAAGATTCTTTGATTTGATTTGATTTGATTTATTAAATTTCTACCCCACCCTCCCAGCCAAGGCTGGCTAAGTAACCTAAATAATGTTGAACCTGGAACCTTCTGCCCTCAAGATATGTACTCTACCAAGATCTACAAGACAAATCCATCCTTTGCATCCATCCCACTGAGCTATGCCCCCTCCCCTACAGTTATATCTATCCAGTTAGATGTTAATAAAGTGGATCCCGCTAGTGCTAACACATTTCTGGGGTTAAGGGACACTCACACCTACCCACCCTTCCATGGAGCGGGGGCAAAAAGAGCGGGGCTGAAAAACATCATGTCCTTTCATTTAAAATTTAACGAAATCAATTGCCTCAATGTCACGAGGAAAGCCTAGATGCCTGAGGCTATTCATGATCTGTAATGAAAGATGGGTGGAGAGTCAGCGAAATCAATCAATCAAAGCATCCACTTACAACTAACCCTTCTCTCTCTGGAATAATCAAACATTGATTGTGCAGTCAGAAGATCATGGGTTGGGGAAGACTCTGCCTGAGAGTCTGGAGATTTGCTGCCAATCATAATAAGACAGCTAGATAATAATATTTAGCCTCTAGTGTTTTCAGTGTTCAGGCCGTAGTCCTAAAAGGCTGCTTCATAGATTGTTGGGGATACACCATGATTCACTGCTATCACACATGCATAATGAAAATGTCTGGCATGTCTAGTTGTACTGATGGCTACCACAAAAGTTTCCCCAGCAGGTCAAATAGTGGCTCCCTAGAGCTGTTTCAGATTGGGGAAATGGCACAGGGAGGGAAGGCCTCTGTCCCCTCTCACCCTGCACTGTGGGTTCTGATCCAAATCAGGCCCAGGTGTGCTTGGGAAGTACAGAACTCCTAGACCACATCTGTCAACCCAATCTGGGGATGTATCAGGAAAAAGTGAATTGTCTAGTTAAGCCCTCCAAGAAAACAACATTGATCAAAATGGACAAATGGTCTAAATTGATATAAAGCCGTGTCATATGTTTTTTAAAAGTTAGATCCAAAAGGACCTCACATTAATCCTTTTAGGATGTGTTAAGAGAGCTTTTATGTTCCGATTAGAGTTATTACTCTTCCTTCCTCCCTGTCATCTTGAATCCTGTTTGCCTTGAGCCTCAGTGAGAAAGATGTGCTATAAATGAAGTTAATAATAGTAACAATACTGACAACAACAATAATGATTACTTGCATTCCGTCCAGGGGAATCACCCCCAAATAGCTGTGTATGGAGCAGAGCTTGTGGAATGGGACTGAACCACCTTCCCTTCTTCCACTGTAGTCCCCTGAACCCTCTTTCTCCAGTTCTGTTCCTGGTGGTCAAGGTACCCACACAGTGTGTGGAATGCAGTGGTACTCTGTTATGGGAGGCAGAAACAGCAAGAATCACTCCTCCTCTGTCTTTGTGATGATCCTTGCCCAAGAGGTGGTGGGGGATCTGTGTGTGTGAGAGGGCTTTAAGTTCCCTTGAACAACTTTATGTCTTGCTCTTCCTTGCTGACTCCTCCCAGGAGATTACTTACAAATTTTGCCTACAGGCATGTGGGCCTATGGGATACACAAATGGCTGATTGAGCCCCAGCGATTTTGCCTATCTGTTCCAAGAGGGTATTGCTTTCTTTGCCCCCCTCTTAATTTACATTCATTGTTTTGTGCTTGTGTCATTGCATGCATTTTTCCTTTTATTATTTGCTGATTCTCGGAGCTGATCTTGCTTTAAAATAAAGTTTAACGTAATGAAGGGGGAAAATCTTTATTTTCCACCATGCAGCTCTATTCACTAAGTGCACAGGAACACTGGAAAAACTATATCAGAACATTACAGAAGTGTTACAGAAGTAAGAAAAGAATAAAACATGAGGCTAACTACGCTGCACAATCCACTGGTGTTACCTTGACATTCCTTTCAGAGGAATGGACACAAGCCCTGCTGGAATGCTGAACAGAGGGCAGTTGATACAAACTCCTTTCTCCCCATTCCCTGATCCTTGGCTTGAATGCTTTCACAGACTGTGGTAAGCCTTGTCACCCTTTCTACCCAGCTGGGGGGGATTTCTCTCTTTCCTAAGCTGAACTGGGCTTGAGCTTTCTCTGGTTCTCTCCATAGCCTCTCTATCCAATCATAAATAGGGATGGGCACAAACTACATTTTTGCAGTTTGCTTTGGTTTGTGGTTTGTGGCCAAACCACAAACTGAACCATGAACTAATATGAACCAGGAGGTTGGTTCACGAACTGAGCCAGTTTGTAGAGGTTTGTGAACCGTACTTTCTGCTCCCCACAGCCATTTAAAACCCTGCTTTCTGCTCCCTGCCACTCAGCTATATATTTTTTTACAAACTGCCTTAAAACTTGTGGAAGTTTGTAAACCATAAACTGCCCAAAATTCACCACAAACTTACATTTGTGAGCTGGCTCATGCCCATCCCTAAAGTGGTGCATGTCCCTGGCATTTATGGATCCATCTCAGGATATCTGAAACAGGTATCTTGCTTCTTCCTGGAAGGTGAGTTATTGGTCATCTCTGTTCTGCTCATTTTTCTTCATAAAGAGAACCCATCTTTTCTCGACCTGTAATCTGAGGAGTTTATGGCTTCATTCCAAGGAAAGAGGGTGACCTATATCAGGGCCAATGCTTCTTGTTTGCTAAACAAAGTACCCTGCATTCCTTTATCAAAAGGAGTCTCAACCGCTGCCATTTCACTGTCATAACTGCCGTTATACCAGCAGGAGAACATCTTTGGATCCAACCCAGGGTCAACATTTCTCATGTCATAATGTCACCATTATGGATGTGATGCACTATTATAGCACAGTAGACAGCTGGCACAATTTGTAACCACTCATTATGCATACAAGGTTCAGTTTTTTTGTGGCAATTCTCTAGCAATGAAAGCGCACATCTGTCACTCAAACCTGTGTTTCTGATGGTATGTGTATGCCGTTTTGTACATTTCCAACAGGACTATGACTGTGCAACATGTTCTTTCATTTAGACTTCCACAAAGGAGTGCATTGGGTAGAGCTAGGCATACATATTTTCCTCAAGCCCCTTAATATCTCCTCAGACCACTCTTGATAATTTGAGGAGCAGGAGAAATATGGGGAAATGGTTTTGATGGTAACTAGGACAGGGGCCCCCAACCTGTCTGAGCCTGTGGCACCTTTCAAATTCTGACCCACAGGGTGTTGGGCTCAACCACAAAAAGTCAATGAACGTTGTTATACATAACGCTAATAGTAACACTTCAATATTTATGGCAGAAGCTCTGTTTAACAGGATACCTTTTTAAATGAACATATTGTTTTAAAATATGTTCTTGTATATAGGCAGCTTACCTTCATTTATGCCATGAAGATCCTTCTGCTTTGGTGGCAACTCCTGCCAAAGCAATATTTTTTAAAGGTCTGTGCAGCCAATCAGAAGCCCTGCTGGGCAAAAGCCTTATCAGACCCTACCCATTCTCTAAAAACACTTGGTAGCCACCCAGAAAGGTGTTGGCGAATGCCATGGCACCCATTGGGGCCACAGTGGTGACCTCCGCTCTAGGAATTTCCCCTAGTCTCTGTGGTCTTTACCACAGAGATTAGGGGAAATTCCTAGAGCATCACCCACAAGCAACACCATATCCTCCTGAAACTTCACCCTCCCCAGGCACTACCCCCAAAACCAGGCTGGCAACCCTAGCTACAGGGGAAGAGACACTTTTTTATGATGCCATAAATGTCTATTAAAACAGCTAAACTCTATGCA
>NW_015170901.1:657463-660283 GCF_001447785.1 Gekko japonicus | reverse complement strand
AGGAATGCTGGCAAGACTCCTGTTTTGAACTACTGAATGTCCCTTCTTTTTAGGGAATATGGAAGACTAGTCCAGAGGGTTTCTAATTCTTGAAATGTTGACCTGGCAGGCAACACTTGTCTGGAGATAGAGGCACAGCAGAAGCTAATTAGGTGCCGCATGGCATCAAGTATGAGAGGTGCAAAAGACAGCACATGAGGCTGGATTAAGTTACAACTTTGCACTCTTATAACCTATAACTCATGTTTCAGTAGTTGTAAAGCCAAGCAGAGAGGCCTTTCCCATCTGCTTTTAACTTCATGTCAGATGCATCCTACCATGCTGTCTCCAGATGGCGCTCTAGCTACCAAAATTCCAGCTAGGGAGAGTGAAAAATCTTGTTTATTTGCCTGCTTTTAAAAATACAACCAGTAAGAGAATTCTTTTAAAACTTGGGATCACAGGAACTGCCACTTGCAGACATGCAGCTATCAGACAACTTCTGTATATGACTGTCTGTGCAATAGGATAAACACATCCTTATGATTCTAGCATTTGGGAGGAAGCAAAGACCTCTATATCTAAAAGGCTTTGAGTTGCTGGCATGACACCGCAACAACTTGCATGACTCTTCTTTTTCCTCCCTAAAGCTGCAAAAGTCACTTAAGTCAATGTGAAGCCCCAAAGTTTATAGGGAAAGTTGACACAGCTTTCGAGGTCAGTCTTGTATATGATTCGTGCTGGCAGTGGTTGCGTCGATGTTTCTGCAAACCAGCAGATACTGCTGCTTTGCCAGCAAATCACATTACTCTCAAAGACAGTGGCAATCCCCTAATCTAGACAGCGCTTCAAAACCAGAAATGTCATTGAAGCCAAAGAGTAACTAACTCAGGCAGGGGTATTTCTTTGCATTGGAAGGGGGCACATGATCGGAACTGGGAATCCCTTCCTTTGCAAGGCAGAACAATCACGGGTACATGTGATATGGCAGAACTAGACAGGAACTTAGGTTAACAGCAAATAGTACTCCTGCTTCCCCCCCCCCCAATATAAATAGCAGACGGGGCTGTGGAGTGTGGGAGAAAAATGTCTTCCCCTAGCTGTTTCCACTTATTTTGTTTTTCTGGAGCTGGAAATAAAATTACCTGCCTCCATAGTGCCTGTGTGTTCTCCTCCATGGGGCAGACATAGGTCTGCTAACCTTGAGGTGGAGCCTGGAGATCTTCTGGTGTTACAACTGATCTCCAGATCACAGAGATCAGTTCCCCTGGAGAAAATGGCTGCTTTGGAGGGTGGACTCGATGGCATTGTACCCCTCCGAGGACCCTTTCCAAACCCCGCCCTCCTCAGGCTCCACCCCCAAAATCTCCAGGTATTTCCTAGCCTAGAGCTGACAACCCCAGGCAGACAGCAGTTCTAAGGTGGGCTGAGGTGAGGAAAATGGCACAGGGGAAGCACTAAACCCTTTCCCTTCATGCCATGGTGCCAGTCTGAATTGCCTCCCCATCTCATGGTTACTGTAAGCCTCAAAAGTGTTTGAAAAATAGTCAAAAATACTTAAATACTCAGAGTTTCAGTGGATCTTGCTTCATTGGAGAAGAGAGATTTCTTTGTGTTTTAGAATACTTAATTTCTAAGGGTAAAGGGTACACAGGAGACCTACAAAAGTAACAAACCTTAAGAGCTACATTTTCTATGTCTTAGTGCTAAGAAAACATGGTTACAAGAGAGATTCATAATGCTGGAGAAACACCTTTTTCTTGACCCCTAGAAGGAAGTCACCTGAAACAAACAACCAATCTGTATCACAATAGAAGGTACTTCCCCATTGACTCTGTGCCAGGTTTCCCCTCCAGGTCAGTCTAAACAATAGCATAGAAAGGTAAACAAGTTAACCCTATAATGGCTGGAATCTGAGACCTTGCAAACATATACATTTCCAACAAAAAGATCCAGGTTCCATGAATAGTTTAGCAAACAGAGGATAGAATTCCAGGACTGGACTTCCAGATTTGTAATTGGTGCTAATATGAATTTGGGGGGAAGGGGGGGAAGTAATTTGGATTAGGGATGCAATATTGCGTCAGGAAAAATTAATCCTTCGCTTTCTGAGTTTGCCTCAAGCGGACCCCACCCGTCCACTTTAAGCTCTGGTAAGCAAAAACGAGTTAGAAATATGAAACAGGGTGGTATCACTTCGCCCGTAAGCTATATTTTACATCCATCTCAGTGCCACTATGTTGAACATGTGGATTTATTTAAAACCAGAATTCTGCTTCATGTCATTAAAAAATAGCCTTTAAAAAATAATAATGGCATCTCCTTTCTTCCTACTGTTCCCGTAACGGAATGTATACTATATGTGTGGGAGTGGCTTATGAGGGCCAGAGGGAGGGGCCAAAATGGATAGAGAGCATGGTGGATCTTCTGGGTTTCATATGGGCTGCTTTATCTTTTGCCCCACCTATTGATCACTACTCAACATACAACTCTGTACACTTTATTTGACTGGACTCTTAGGTGCAGACAATATCTGAGGAGAGAAGATCATTTTAGCAACAAAGCTTTTAATTAGCCTCAGATTATTGCTACGTTATTTTATCTCACTGCTTTCACTGTGACCCTCCCTTCAAAAACTTTGCGTATGCCATACAATTGTTTCCATTAAAGTGTGGAGCAGAAGGGGAGGTGGGAGGCAATGGAAACCATGCGAAAGGTTTCCAATTGCTGTAGCCACCATTCCTAATTCTTTTCTCCAAGCAGAAAATCATTCTTCTTCTGATCTCACTTGTGGTCAGAGCTGCGAACAGGCCCATCCGTCAGCAGGCTGATTTGGTTCAG
>NW_015170901.1:612407-657428 GCF_001447785.1 Gekko japonicus | reverse complement strand
GCTGGCGGCTGTCAAGGGTTATGGAGTATTTATTGAGTTTATGTCAGGTCCAGATGACCAATAGCTGGCAGCCGCTGGATTCCCATTGACATTGATGATATTGCTGAATTAAACTGGGAGATGTCGACAGAACTTGCTCAGAGCTAGCAACGGAGCCCTTGGAAACACAGGCCGTTGACTCTGCTTGCACAAGCTCTCTCCCCCCCCCCCTCTCTCTCTCTCTCACACACACACTCCCTTAAATAAAATATTATTATTTTCATGGCAGCATCAGAGGAGAAGCTGTGAATTGAGCAGCCATGAAATATTTAGCGAGAAAAACCGAGTCAACTGACAGAAATGAGACTTGTGTCTCCTCAGCAGATTTACTGCCCATTTGCTGGCTGGTGATTGAGGAATTTCGGAGCTGATCTTTAGAAAGGAATCCAAGGATGACAAATTGAGCCTTTATTGCTCAGAGGGCAAGGTCACACACACATACACACCATGTGCTTCAGATCAGTGCCAGAGAGGATCCTATTACGTTCTTGTTGGTTGTGGGGATGTGCAAATGTTCCCTGCTTCACTTTTTAAATACTGATTTGTATTTTTGACAATGATTCAATTTCTCTTCTTTTTCCCATTGTGTTTGTAGATTCCTTTGTATTGCATGGCTTTTATACACACTTTATTTGGTATTTATTCATATGATAAACTGTGTAATTCCTTTATCCCATAGGTAAATGAGCACAATGGGGCCAGCCACTATTTAGGGTTCTGGAAACCTGGAAGGCAGAAAGCTCTTATTTATTTATTTATTTTTAAACCACACTTGATTTTGATTAACAAAATTCCAAAAACATTAATGGATGGATGGATGGATGGATGGATGGATGGATGGATGGAAGGAAGGAAGGAAGGAAGGAAGGCAGGAAGGCAGGAAGGAAGCTGTAATCCAGCCATGATTTTGAGTTGCTGTTACAACTCAAAATGGAGGGGTAGTAGTCAATGTTCCCTCTAAGCTGTGGAGTCTTGTGAGCAAAAACTCTACTTTGTGAGCGACTAGTATTAAAGTTGTGAGCGAGTGATTTGTCTACTGCATAAATTAGTTTGCTCTGGAGTCCTCCTTCGTGAACTAAGACAAAAATGTGTGAGCCGGAGGCTAAAAAACTGTGAGCTAGCTCACCCTGACTCAGCTTAGAGGGAACACTGGTAGTAGTGGCAGTGGTCACTGCTGGGGGAAGAAAAACTGGCAGTTAGGAGGGTAAATTCGAGCTAAGATGGGAGGGGAAGCATAGTTTGAGCCATGGGCAAGGAAGAAGTCAGAACTGAGGGTGGTGGGGGAGAGAGCTACCAGCAGGAAAGAAGGGAAGCTTGAGCTGGTAGCAAGAGGAAGAAGATGGAGTCATAGCTACTGGTGATGAGGGAAGGAGGGGAATCAGAATAATGGAGAAACAAAATCAGGCTGGGGGTTTTCAGAATAAAAGACGGGGGATGAAAAATTCCAAATCATCCCTAGTTTTAAAGCAAGGAGGAATAGTTCATAAACTGTAGCATTTAAACATGGAAGGTATATCCTACCTATAAAGGCAGCTTATAGAGACCAAAGTACAGTTGATGCTCCAACCTCTGTGAATGGATTTCTCCGGTATTGTTGCTTTTTAATGGATAACCTGCAGTAGGGTTGCCAGGTCCCTCTTGGCAACCAGCAGGGGGTGGGGGGAACTTACCAGGAGTGGAAGGGAGGCCCAGGGGATGTAGCTAGCAGCATGTCTGCGCCATTACCAGTGTGCACGTGGCAATGTTCTGGTATTTGGACAAAACATTTATAGTAAAAATGGTTTCTACCTTAGAGTTTTTGCCCAAATACCAGAGCGTTGCCCAGACGTCGCTGACATGATGATGTCACTTCTTGTGCACACCAGAAGTGACGTTGCCACGTCACCAGTCGCCCCCAGAGTTGGAAATAATGAGACAGACAACTGTTTGGATTCAAACAAGGGCCACTTTATTAAATATTTAATTGCAGAATAAATCAACAGCAAGGGAACTAAGTGGGATCAGAACAGGCCTGGCAGGTGTCAAGCCAGCCAACCTCCTAGCCTACAGGTATGGACAAGTCACTAGCCCCAGTCTAGGGCCAAGCCTTTGGCCTGCGACCGGCAGCCCAGCGCACAGGTCACCTTCCAGGAGCGCCTACCCCCGAAGCCCTACAGTCTCAGGGAGGAGCTTACCCAAAAGGCTCCCTGA
The DNA here is from genome assembly GCF_001447785.1 of Gekko japonicus. NCBI lineage: Eukaryota > Metazoa > Chordata > Lepidosauria > Squamata > Gekkonidae > Gekko > Gekko japonicus. The sequence goes on along the minus strand of NW_015170901.1, from coordinate 655,199 downwards.
GGTGGTCACCATTCCCAGCGCTAAGCCCTACAGCTCTGGGGCCATTCCTGATGACCCCCTGGTCCCAATCCGGAACTGGCTGAAAGTGATTACCGGTTCTGCTTTCATTTCCCACCCTACTCAGCCAAAGTGACCAACTACTTAATGGCCAACACCCAATGCCCGAAGGGATTCCCTTTACGTTCCTTGTAAGGTAGGTGAAACACACGCTCATCCACAGGCCAATCTCGATGAGCATGAAAAAATTCCTACCTGGCCCCAACAAGCGACCAGCACCAGCCTACACTGAACACAGGGCGGGCGGGTGGGCCAAGCCCAAGGCAACAACTGACACGGGCCGGAAAAGGGCTGAGCCTATAATGGCCGGCCCTGGCCACCCAGCACTGTGACAATCCATGTCACAGCGCAGCTGTCTGCCTCCTTTTCCTCCTGGAGGCTCCTTGATCGGCGTCGCCAATAGCGCACGAGCCCCATTTTGTCATAAAGGCTGTTTTAAACCTTCTGATACTAGCCCATCTCCAAGGGAGAACTTAGTTTTCTCCATCAAGCCATGATATACAAATTAAACAAAGGTAAGTAAGCTAAATATAATTTCAAAATTTGTTTCTTCAACCAGTTCCTTTATATAATACAATCAGCATGCTGTAATTTTATTAATGAGTCCCACAATCTCTTCCCTAAAATATATTAATATAATCTACTTTGCTTGACTGGCACCTTCTGCACATAGCTATTTATTTATTTATTTAAAACATTTTTATGCCGGCTTTCCATCCAAACAGGTTCCACAAGGTGGGTTGCCAATGGGAGGATTGGGGTGTATGGAGACAGGCATCAGTGGTATCTTACGATGCTGCAATGTTGTTTCCAGTTGAAAAAGAAAGTGATGTCCCTGCGTTGCACAACATACTGGGAATCCCCCTGAACTCTATGGTTTTTACCATAGAGATTGGGAAGATTCCTAGAGCATCCCTCAGCATGATGCTGTCCTTTCTGGTTTTTTCCACCAGACATGATGTTGCAACATTGTGCAACACCATCCTCCCATTCCCCCCCCCCCCCACTGAACGCTGGTAGGGGACAGAGGAGTCCTGACTACTTTATTCACCAGGACTTTGAATGAAAGGTAGACTGCAGGCATTTTCTTAGGTTTCATGGGACTGATGGAGCATTTGAAATTTTATTGGTTTAATAATGTATGCCAAGCCACCTTGAGCATTTTAATAAATAAATACCCAAAATACCAACTTTAGATGTGAATGGATAGACACACATCTAAATCCATGTGGATTCTCTCCACCATGTCACATTTATTTTTATTGTCTTCAACCTTACCTGGCAGAGACCAGGTTGTCAGAAGCAGAGGCAAGCTGAAGGAGTACAAGTCAGTTTAGCAAGATCACTGCTAGATCACAGACATGACTGAGTGCTTAGAGGAGAAGCACAATTTTAATATCTGTTTACATGGTGGATAACAGACCACCCCCTTGACTACAAGGCTGTTTTTCACTTGTAGGTCTCTCTGATGATTCCATAAACTATACAAGACAGCCTTTAGAAGTCTGACAGAGCCACGGAACCGGGCCCTGAGAAAGATTTATGGGTATTGCTTTCCAGATATCTAATCCATTTTTTTATTATATGTTCTACACTGCAAAATTATTCTATAAAACATTATTTGAGGCCACAGTTGTCAAGGTTGCGAGCAGGCCTCCCATAGTTGAGTACATTAAGTATTTTGTGAAGTACATTTGTACATTAAGTATTTTATGAAGTACACTTGTACAATCCTTTGATCGTATGGATCGTGTTTGGATTTTTTAAAGGAAGTTTTTATTTATTTATTTTATAAAGGATGTGCACACATAGTAGGTTTTGACACTTTAAAAAAGAATGATGGGTTGCTATACACACCCTCTCATCCATTTTTGAATGGGCCCTGTTGCAAATGGGCTGAGTTGTAAAAAGAGCATAGTGAGGCCTAGAGTCCCCTCCACAGTCTAGGGTGGCCATGTCGCCCACACTGCCCTGGACCCCACCACTCCCACTGCTGCTTTTTGGAGCGGGGGGGGGACAATTTTTTTGGGGGGAAACTGATATTGTAGTCTCTTCAATCACGAACTGGAACATAATGTCACCATGTTGGTAAAACCATAATTTTAAGTTAATCCTAGAGTGCCACCCTGGCATGATGGCATCACTTTTGGGTTCACATTGGAAGTGCCATAACTGCACCAATAACAATGCTGCTTTTGTTGTCCTTGTCCCCCCAGCATCTCCCATCAGTTACCGGCCCTCAGCTTGCAACTCTACCACACCCACTGCTGCTCCAGACATGAAGGAAACTCACCACATCCCACTTGGTGCTAGCTATGGGGGTGGGGAATAAGATGTCCCTACATGCCAGGAAAGAGGCAGGATCTAATATGGTCTTGGATCCTTCCCAATAAAGATGAGCTTTTCCATCTCTTGAAATCAAGGAAGTAGGAGGGGCTGAAAGGGCTTCTGTCCATGATTGCTGAGCATGGAATTTAGCAGTCATGTTAAGGGTGGTATGATACCACATGCTCTCATCACAGTGGTGGTACTGTAAATGTATTGCAGCAAGGTATGAACGGTGGTCAAGTCTCCACGGGTGCGCACAAGCACCCAATGTCGCATGCAAACACTTGGGTTAAAAAAACCAACACAACCCCCATGGCCCCACTTCTTTGCTGCGTCGCAGGAGTGAGGTATGTTCGGCACCTCCCCCCAACCATGGGACGTCGGGGGGACGTCGGGCGGGATGTTTGATCCGGCTGCTGCGTGGTAGTTTGCTCCAGGGCAAACAGCCACGCCCCCCCCACGATATCCGGCCCATGTGACCGGGGCCCAAGATTCTTTGTGTGGTGTTTTATCAATGTTCAGGTGCACGTATGCATGTCAGTAAAACACCAAACAAAAAGAATCGGAACACAATCATGTGTACAGATACATCAAGGTTGCTTTAGTGCAGTATTTGATCAATGTACAGATGTGTACCAGTAATGTTGACAGAGAAATTATGCAAATGACCTAATGGAACTTAAAGCTGCAGCAAATAGCACATTTAATCAATGTGCAGGTTAATTGATTAATTATCATATGGCATTGTATGTGGTATAGCCAGGAGATCCTAAGATTGTCTGGCTTGCCGAAAGTTCTAGCTCTTTAGTCTTATGCACCACCAGGTGGCAAGTTAGACTGAGAGAGTTCTGAGAGAATTGTGACTGACCCAAGGTCACCCAGCTGGCTTCATGTGGAGGAGTGGGGAATCAAACCCAGATTAGAGACTGCGCTCTTAACCACTACACCAAGCTGGCTCGATGTGCAGGTGCACATCAGGGGCACAGAGGGGGAAAGAGATGTACATGAATTGTATGATACAATAATTGAATTTATTTTAAAAGTTACCTAGTTAACAGAATTAAGGAGGAGAGAACACAGAGAAAATTTAGGGAACAGTAAGGAGAACAAAACAAAGGAAAATCCATTTACTTCCCCAGTGTGGAGCCTCATTCACATGTCCTCTTCATCATGAGTAAAATAAGATAGGACAAGGTTACTTTGTGGTTAGCATTCCCCATGCAAAAATACAATTTGACTTTTAATTAATATTATTGTGCTACAGAATGTTTGGACATAATCTTTTTCTCCAAGCATACACACAGAGATGAAAATCAAGGAGCCAGTGTGGTTCACAGGTTAGAGAGTCATATTGGAGAGATCCAGGTTTGCCATTCAGTGAAGGTTACTGGGTGATGGTGGGCTGCCCATCTGCTCTCAGTCTAAACTACCTCAAAGAGTTGTTGTAAAGGGGGAAACCTGGGATCCTCTGGAGAAAGTTAGGAATGAAAGTCAGATGGTCTTTTCAAACCTTCTGTTGCAAACAAACAAACAATAAACCTTAGAGAGTCGAGGAAAACGTTGAATCTTTTAGGTGTTTTTCTGGGGTCTGGAACAAGAAGATGATCAGATTAGAGGGTTGTTTTTTTAAAAAAACAGAAATTCAGGTTTCCTTTGACAAGGCCAATTAATTTTTAATGCCGATTTTCATCTCATAGTTCTGTGTTGTGAAAGTACTATAGCAGGTCTGATCTCACCATTTTCTCAGCATGCTTTAAGACTTATCTCATCCTCTTTGAAGTCCACTCCCCTGGGATGTGCGGCTGCATTTTCCTCTAGGCGCTGAGCCTTGTGGAAAACTCCCCGCTGGTCGTAATTGGTGGCATTTTATGCTAATCTTCATTTCCTCTCCTGTCAAAATGTTGAACTGTCGCTGCTTGAGTCACGAGCCAGAGTTGCCAAGTTCCCTTTGCTGTAATGACTTCTCTTTATCGAAAAGGCACCTGGTCACTCCTTAGCTCATGACTAATTGTCCAAGGCCATCTGATGCTGAATTAATCCATAATTGCTTAATCTATCTGTGTCTGCACAGCCAGGCAGGGAAAAAGCACTTCTCAGAGATCAATCACTTAAAATTCATCATGCAGTATATTGGCACCCAGATTTTGGCTTGCTTCACAGCTGGGAACATGATGGAACTGAGCGTCTCGGAAAGTTGGTCTGTTGCTTTTTTTTTTTAAATTGCAGAGAGAAGACAGATATAGTATGAAAGCTGGAGATGGTTTTGTACCTGCTGGAGTGACCTCGTCTTCCTCTCTGCTTCTAGGAAAGTTCTCCTGAAAACAGCTAGCATTTGAACACTAGTACAACTGAGAGTTCCTAGAAATGCATTTCTTGATTGAAACCATTTCCAGCCCACCTTTCTGCTCCTGCATTACAACTTACTATTGTTTTACCATAGCGTTTGGGACGGTTGAACTGTGAATGTATTATATTCTTGGTTGTGACATTCTAACTAATTTCTCAAAAGTTTAGCTGTAAACTCCCGACATATGTTTTAACAGCTCGTTCTAAAGGAAACAATAACTTTTTATAAACTGATTACAATTTTTTTTGGCCTTGGTTTTGCATCTCTTTACAGAACAATGTTATATATATTGGAGGTAGAAATGGGTAACACATCCAACATAAAGGTATGGAAAAGATGACAAGAACATAACAGGAGCCCTGCTAGATTAGACCAGTGTTCCATGTAGTTCAGGATGCTTTTTCACACAATGGCCAACGAGTTGCAGTGGAGGGCCAACATGCAGGGCATAGAGTCCCCTGATGTTGCTTCCTAGCAATGGTATTCAGAACCTCTGAATATGGAGGTTCCCTTTAGCCACCATGGCTAGTAGCCATTGATGGACCTCTTCTTCTTGAATTTGGTGAATGCCCTTTTAAAGTCATCCATAGGCATGGCCATCAAAATGTTCTTTAGCGGTGAATTCCACAATGTAATTACTCATTGAGTAAAGAAGCCAATCTAATTCCAAAGAAGGGCAATGCCAAGGAATGTTCAAACTATTGCACAATTACACTCATTTCACATGCTAGCAAGGTCATGCTCAAGATCCTACAAGCTAGGTTTCAGCAGTACGTGGATAGAGAACTGCCATAAGTACAAGCTGGGTTTCAAAGAGGCAGAGGAACTAGAGATCAAATTGCCAACATTTGTTGGATTATGGAGAGAGCAAGGGAGTACCAGAAAAACATCTACTTCTGCTTCATTGACTATGCTAAAGCCTTTGATTGTGTGGATCACAACAAACTATGGCAAGTTAAACCGGATATGGAACAACTGATTGGTTTAGCATAGGAAAAGGAGTACGACAAGGATGTATATTGTCACCCTGTTTATTTAATTTATATGCAGAGTAAATCATGCAAAATGCTGGCCTGGATGAATCGCAAATTGGAATTAAGATTGCCGGGAAAAATATCAACAACCTCAGATAAGCAGACAATACCACTCTAATGGCAGAAAGTGAAGAGGACCTAAAGAGCCTCTTGTTAATAGTGAAAGAGGAGAGCACAAAAGTTCGCTTGAAACTCAACATCAAAAAACCCTAAAATTATGGCATTCGGTCCCATCACTCCTTGGCAAATAGAAGGTGAAGTCATGGAAGCAGTGACAGACTTCATGTTCCGGGGATCCAAGATCACTGCAGACGGTGACTGCAGCCATGAAATTAAAAGACACCTGCTCCTTAGGAGGAAAGTAATGGCAAAGTTAGACAGCATAATAAAAAGTAGAGACATCACCCTGCCAACAAAAGTCTGCATGGTCAAAGCAATGGTATTCCCAGTAGTAATGTATGGTTGCAAGAGTTGAACCATAAGGAAGGCTGAGTGCCGTAGAATAGATACTTTCGAATTATGGTGCTGGAGAAGAGTCTTGAGAGTCCCTTGGACCACAAGGAGATCAAATCAGGCAATCCTAAAAGAAATCAACCCTGGCTGTTCCCTGGATATTGAAGCTGATATTGAAGCTGAAGCTGAAGCTCAAATACTTTGGCCACCAAATGAGAAGGGAGCATTCACTGGAGAAGACCCTAATGCTGGAAAGATTGAAGGTAAAAGAAGAAGGGGACCGCAAAGGATGAGATGGTTAGACAGTGTCATAGATGCAATGAACATGAAGTTAAGCAAACTCTGAAGGACAACGGAGGACAGGAAGGCCTGGCATGATGTGGTCCATGGGGTCGCGAAAAGTCGGACTCGAATGCCACTGAACAACAACAACAAGAAGAAGCATTTCCTTCTGTCTGCTCTGAGGACACCAGGCCCTTCGCCTTCTGTAGATGGCAAGGCAATACTGCTATGCCGCATAAGGACAGTATGGCAAGATGGCAAGGCAATACTGCTATCCCAAACAAAACAAATAAATAAGCACTTTGAGGGAAAAATAGAATGTCAGGGAAAACATAGAAATGCAATTGCTCAGGAGCATCACTGGATTGTTCAGGAGAAACTAATGGTGTCAATTTCAATAAAAATGTCCATTACATAAATAATCTCAATTGGAGATTATTGGCATCGAAGAACAGCTACCATAGCATATTCCCACAGGCCTGTCGTGAGCCCTGGAACTGATAAAAAGAAAGGTAGTACACAGGGCAGGGAAAGCGGAAGTGGTAGTCTGATTTCTAGCCGCATCCGTTGGGATTCTTTCTTTAAGCCAAGTTCCTCCTAACAAGTGAAAGAAATATAAAATGCTTCATATCCTCTGTATAAAGAAGCAGTTACTGTTGGAAGAACAGGGTCAAGCTTCTCCTATGAATCAAATTAGTAGCTACTCAGCTAGTGACATTGCACATTAAGCCAGGGGAACAGAGGAAATGCAACCATTTTCAAGGTTATGCTTCTCTTCCCTTGCCTGATGGGTGCCCTTCTGGGAGAACTGTTGAACTAAAAGGCATGTCTACTCAACAGATATTTTCTGCCCTCTCTTGATGGAAAAAAATCACCCACCATATCATATCACAGGCAGCCAAAGGCCCTTTGGGAAAATGCCCTACCCAGCTTCTAGGGAGCTCTTGGTCCCTGGGAGCAATAGCCAATCAGGGTGCCATTCAAGAGAACAAGGACATGCTATGCTTTCACGCCTACTTATTTCATACATGTCCCTCCCCCTCCACTCTTCCACAAGCTCAGAATGATTAACAAGACAGAATTAAAATCTGTCACAAAAGAAATATCAATGTTTTAAAAACTTGCCCAGTCATAACAGCAGTATCACCAATGTACTAACCTCAGAAGAAAAAGCACCTTGTGGAACAATCCTAAGCAGGTTTACTCAGATGTAGGTACCCTTTTATTCAATGGGGCTTCCTCCCAATAAAGTGAAGTACAATAAACGCGTCTGAACGCATGTCGTAGTCCGAGTCTCCATGCAGCGAACCCAGTATTTTACAGTGGCGACGAGGATGGGATCCCGATGAGCAGGCCTAACTCTCCATCCAGCGCAGCACCAAGCACCGATCTGGAGGAAGCCACCCTGCGCCCCGCACTGCTCCCGTACCTGGCTCTCCCAGACACCACTCCATGCACCGCGCTAGAGTTATGGCATCAGCTCTGGGACACCTTGAAGTCTTTGACCCCACACATCCCAAGTTCTGGGATTCATGGACAGACCAGTTGAACCGCTACCTAGCCTACCATGAGGTAACAGATTCTGGCAAGAGATAGGCCCTCCTCCTCAGTTCGTGTGGAATGGCCACCATCCGACTCACAAAGAGCCTCCCGGCCCCTAAGACTATCCTCCAATGCCCCTACGAGGAGATTGTCAAAGCCTTAACAAGGTACTTCACACCCAAATCAAGACAATGGCCAGAAGGATGGAGTTCCAGGGGTGCACCCAGAAGCCCGGCGAGATGGCCGCTGCTTTCATGGCTGCCCTGCACCGACACGCAATGGAGTGCAGTTTCACCAAGGTGGAGGAGAACATCTTGACCCAGCACCTCTGGGGAACCAGCGATGTAAAACTCCTCCACAAACTGATCGGCACCACTGACCTCAAAACTGAGGATGCTTTACATCTCACCATTGCTTACGAGGCCTCCCACTGCGACCATCCCCCGGCAGCATCCCCAACCCAGCACCAGAGAACTCGGATGAAGACGACATCCGTCTCGTCTGCCCCTCCAGCTGCAGGAAGCCGCCGGGAGTTGCCGGAGCATGCTGCATGTGTCAGCTGCAGAGAAACACACGAGCACAAGTCGTGCTGGTTCCGCAACACCATCTCCTACACGTGCAGGAAACAGGGACACCTTGCCTGCTTATGCCGATCTAAGAGCCACAGGAACCCGCCACCACAGCCACAACTGCACATCCAGACCTCTGCACACTATGAAGCCACCGCAGAAACAGACGAGCTTTACCTCTTGAACAGCCAACGCTCGTTCCAGGTACTACACCTTCCCAATGCATCATCAGCCCCAAAGATTCAGGTCCAAGTACTGATTGAGGGGTCCCCCTGCTTGATGTAAGTTGACTCCGGGTTAGCCTCTTGGGGCAGGCCTGGTTCGCACCGCTGGGCATCATGGTTGGGGGGGCTATGCAATGCACATCGAGGGATTTTGCCGAGGTTTGCGGGGAATTCACCACAGTCTTCGATGGGGCTCTGGGTTGTTATAAGGGTCCCCTGGTTTCGCTTCAGCTTGACCCCATGGTTGCTCCCATCTGCATGTGGTTCCACAGTGCCCCGCTTGTGTTGCAGCCGAAAATTGACGCGGAACTTGACCTCTTGGTGGGGCAAGGGGTCCTTGAACCTGTCTCGCACACACTGTGGGAGACTCCTATAGTTACCCCTGTGAAGCCCAACAGCGATGTCCACATCTGTGTGGACTATAAGTGTACTTTAAATAAGGCCCTTCACGCCCACTCTTACCTGGTCCCGGTCAAGCTGGGCAAAGATCTTCGGCAAGCTGGATTTTTCACAAGCATCCCAGCAACTGTCTGTTGATGAGGCCATGGCTGCCACCCAGACCATAGTAACACACCAGGGAGCGTTCAAAGTAAAGAGGTTGCCGTTCGGGGTCAGCATTGCCCCCGGGATATTCCAACAGCTTATGGACTCTCTGTTGAAAGGGATCACTGGAGTGACACCATTCTCATCACTGCGGCCACCCCAGATGAATTCACCTCCCGTCTATGTGCCGTCCTCCACTGCTTCGACTTGGCGGGCCTCAAGATCAAGAGGGAGAAGTGTCTCCTTGGGGTCCCAGAGGCTGATTTCTTGGGGTTCCGGGTCAACACCTCTGGCCTCCACCCTGCAAGAGACAAAGTCAAGGCCATTGTGGAGGCCCCCGCGCCCAAAACAAAGGCAGAGTTTCAGGTGTTTCTAGGGCTAATAACTTTTACCATGCCTTTATGCCCCACAAGACAGTGGAGGCCAAGCTCCTGCACAGACTACTGGACAAGTCTGCGCCATGGGCCTGGGGTCCCTGGGAGTCGGTGGCATCCAGGGGTGTCAAGGTGGTACTGATCTCAACCGAGGTACTGCCTCATTCCCTGCTGGTGGTCCTCGTGTGTGATGCCTCCCCTTATGGCATAGGTGTGGTCTTGGGCCACGTTCTCCCTGATGGCCGAGAGGTCCCAGTGACCTACTACTCCCAGACCTTGTTGGCCGCCAAGTGGAATTATGCCCAGATAGACCACGAAGGGTTGGCAATTGTGGCTGGGGTTAAAAAGTTCCACAACTTTGTGTATGGGCACCATTTCACGATTGTGACAGACCATAAGCCACTCCTCGGCCTCTTTGCAGCAGACAAAGAGACCCCCTAGGCCCAGAGTCCTCCACTGGTCCCTCTTACTGGTGGGTTACAATTACCGCCTGGCGCATCGCCCAGGAAAGGCTATGGGGCACACAGACACACTCAGCCACCTGCCCCTTCCATCCACGGATGCTGATCCCGCTCCTGCCCCAGGGTCCTTTTGCTCGAGGGCCTCCCGGAACTGCCCCTGCAGGCTGCCGACGTTGTTCACCGCTCGGCCCACGACCCCATTGTGGCTGCCGACGTTGTTCACCGCTCGGCCCACAACCCCATTGTGTCCTGGGTCTTGGGCTGGGTGGTGAGGGGGTGGCCTGCAGCCTCGGCAGGCCCAGAGTACATGGCGTTCGCCACCTGCTGGGACGAGCTGTCGGCTCTTATGGGGAGTCTCCTGTGGGGGGACAGGGTGGTGCCAAGTCCTCAACACTCTCCACGAGGCCCACCCGGGGATTGTCCATATGAAGGCTCTGGCCCAAAGCTACGTGTGGTGGTCGCAGATCAACGTAGAGATTAAGTCCTGGGTGCGAGGGTGCCAGACATGACAGGCAGTCTGCCTGAATCCACCGAGCGCCCCCACCCAGCCGTGAGAGTCCACCTGGAAGCCGTGGTCCCTGTTCCACATAGACTTTGCTGGGCTATTCCAGGGACTGATTTTCTTGGTCACGGTGGACTTCTACTCCAAATGGTTGGAGGTCAGCCCAGTCACCACCACTTCAACAAAGGCCATCATCCAGGCGCTGCACTGGATCTTTGCAACGCATGGTCTGCCAGATATCATCGTCTCTGACAATGGGGCAGTATTTACATTGGCAGAATTCCAGGACTTCCTACAGAGGAACCTCATCCATCACGTCAGGTCGGCACCCTTCCACCCCGTGACCAACGGGCAAGCAGAGTGAATGGTGTGCACCGCGAAAGAAGCCCTCACCTGGATCACAGCCGGAGACTGGGAGTTTCATCTCACACTCTTCCTCCTGACACAGCAGACAATGCCCAACCCTGTTAGCGGCCGATGCCCCGCAGAACTCTTGATCGGTCGTCGCCCCACCATCCTGCTGGACCGACTACACCCGGACCAGGCACCCGAATCCAGGAGGATGACAGAACAACAGGGTGCCCCCAGCGGATTCTTTCCAGAAGACCCGGTCTACATTAGGAACTTTGGCCAGGGACCCCCGTGGCTGGCGGGATGAGTGGTAAGAGCGACTGAGCCCCTGTCTTATGATGTGTCTACAGAGGATGGCCAACTCCTCCAGAAACACATCGACCAACTGAGGAGGTGACAGCTCCAGATAGCAGAGGAACAACCTCCACAGCTTGTGGGGCCCGAGCCCGATAACCCCGAGGTGAGCACCCAGACCAACCCACCAATCCACAGGGAGGTGCCAGTAGTCAAGGCGACACCCACAACCCCGGGACCCGTGGAACAGCCACCCCCGCAGCAACCAGAACTAGTCAACCAACCAGAGGATGTTGTGAGCAACCCGGTACCAGCCCCCCAGCACTCCCTGAATGAGCGCAGACCACCAGCCTACTTACAGGACTATGTTACATAGGCTGGGTCAAAACTATGGGGGGTGTTATGTACACGGACCACCACCAGGGGTCCGTAGCTAAGTTAGGAGCTTGGTTCCCGGACACAAAGGGAACCTCGGATCCTAAACCACCTTGTGTCCACCAATAGGCATCTTGTGGGAAATTCAAACCCTCTATGGGGACCCTGGGTGTGCGAGGTGGTGTGTATATAGTTGGCCCTTGCAGGGCTGGTTTCTCTTGTCTTGTGTGTGAAGTACAATAAACGCGTCTGGACACATGTCATAGTCTCCATGTGGCGAACCCAGTACTTTACAGGAGGAACTTCAATACCATATAGTCTAGACTCTAAAGTGGCCATTTTCTCCAGGTGAACTGATCTCTGTTGCCTGGAGATCAGTTGTAATTGCAAGAGACCTCCAGCCATCACCTGGAGGTTGGCAACTCTAGCCTCAGCTACTCCTAACCATTGCTACAGTATTCAGAAGAGGACCAGCCAAAGAGCTGCTGAAAAAAAAAAACCCTATGTTTTATAGGCCTTTTTGAAGATCAGAATGCATAGGATTTCCTTGGGAATGTCATTTTATGGCAGAGAGGATTGTTCTCTCCCCAAGGAGATGCCTTCATCCTGATTCATCTCCCCTAACCCACTCTTCTGGGATGTGGAATCATATGGTATAGCCCAATCTTGTCTGATTGTGGAAGCTAAGCAGGGTTGGTACTTGGATGGACCACCAAGGAAGACATGGGAGAAGAAGGCAACGGGAAACCACCTTTGCATCACACTTGGCTGGAAAGCCCCTTGCTGGGGTCACCATAAGTCAGTTGCGACTTGACAGCACATATGTACTAACTCACTCTAACTCTCAGAAATAATAGTTTCGATCAAGTGATGCACAAGCAGAAACATAAACTGATTTAGCCCATTTACACTTATACAAGGTCTCATGCAACACTTAGAGCCTGCCCCCCCATATGTTATAGTGCCTAGAAATTGGTTGCACAAGATCTTGTGCAAGTAGAAGTACAAATGGGGATACAATAAGTTTGAATAAGTACAAGCAGCTATCATAGCTTTTTCTTGCCATTTCTCTTAAAGAAGAAGAAGAGATTGGATTTATACCCCGCCCTTCACTTGGAGTCTCAGAGTGGCTTACAAACTCCTTTCCCTTCCCCTCCCCACAACAGACACCCTGTGAGGTGGGTGAGGCTGAGAGAACTCTGACACAAACTGCTTTTTCAGGAACAGCTGTGCCAGAGCATGTGACTGACCCAAGATCACATCAGCAGGTGCAAGTGGAGGAGTGGGGAATCAAACCCTGTTCTCCCAGATTAGAGTCCGCGCACTTAACCACTACACCAAACTGGCTCTCACACTATACCACTACACCAAACTGGCTCTCACACCAAACTGGCTTAAAGCTGTAGCACATGCTGAAATTTTGTGCTAGATCTAACCCAGTGACTAGATGTCGCTTGCTACCATGCTACCGACACATCTTCCTAGGATGAAAAGTTTTCTGTGCAATTCTGAACAGAGTTCTAAGCATTGATTTCCGTGGACTCTGTTTACAGACCACTATTCTCACTGGGATTCAAGGTGGATCAGAGCACTGATCCATCTAGTGCAGCACTGCGTCTCAAACAGTGGCCAACCAGTTCCTCTGGAGGTCCAACAACAGGGCATAGCCAGGAAAACAGATGTTTCCTTCAGTGCTTTATAATATTTTTCTACACCAGGCTCTAGAGTCCAGATTTTTCAGTTCTGAAGGTCAAAGTTAAATAACTGCATTTAAGCCTCATACCTGTTCATCCAGCCAGTTTGATCTCAGGTCAATGTCTGTTCCAAAAAAGCCTTGTTTTATTAATCTATTCTCAGCCAAAGTGCACAGCTTGAAGTAATACAGGAAGAGGGCCATAAAATATGGAACTTCATTGACAAAACTGTACTTCCATTCTTAAATATGCAATTGGGATGACTGTCTTGCAAATACATTTTCCTGGGAGTAAGAGTCAATAAATAGACCAGAGTAGGATTCTGAGTAAACATGTTCAGAATTCCTTGGTGTTGAAGGAACATATTCCAGAGGGACAGTAAGGAGTCCAAAGCCTGGTAAACGGGAAGAAGCTAAAGAGTAACAATCTAGGAGAGTTTATCTCAAAAAGAACAGAAATGCTCATTAACTTCAGCTATGATGTTTTGATTATGATTTTATTGACTAGCCTTGCCAAATTCTGGGTGGTGGCTGGAGATCTCCTAGAATTCAGGCTAACAGATTAAACACATTCACAATATAAAATCGCATCTAAAACTCTGTTAAGTAAAATTAAATAAATTAAATAAAAACCCTTGGCATAATTAAAACAATTAAAACCACCCACATACAAATAAACATAAAAACAACACTAAAGATCATTGAAGGGATGCCAAATGAACGAAAAAAATGTTCTCATATGCTGGCAGAAGATGACAACAGAAGGAGACAGATTATTTTCCCTGGAGAGAGAGAGATTCAAAGTTTTGGTGCCACTACCGAGAAGGCCGTTTCTTGGATTGCTGCCCTTCTAGTCTCGGGGGAACCCAAAGCAGGGCCTCAGAAGATGACTGCAGTGGTTGGGTAAATACATAAGAATTTAGGTGGTCATTCAGAAAAGTCAGTCACAAGCTGTAAAGGCTTTAAAGATCAACACCAGCACCTTAAATTGTGCCAGAAACAGACTGGGAGCCAGTGTAGAAGGGCCAAGACTGGAGCGATATGGTCCCTACAACCCACTGTAGTCAACATCCTGGCTGCAGCATTCAGTACCAACTGACATTTCCAAACACTTTTCAAGGGCAGCTCCATGTAGAACTGGCCCTTTTTATTTCAAGAACTACCAAACCAGTTGTATTTTGAATGCTGTTAAATGTAGCAGAACCTGCAAAATATTATTTATGGGAAAACCCAGTTACTCAAATCAAAGCAAGGCTATTACAAAGGGGGATTTGGGGGGAGTGGAATTGCCACTTCTAATTGTGTATTTTATTATCAAATACCCCAGTTGGCTACCATGATATAGTGGTTACAGCTACAGCCCAATAAGGCTTGGTATTGCCTAGAAAGCAGATATAGTAGAACGTGTATGAAAAGCAGCATGGTGTAATAGAGGGATGGACAAGAACCTGGAAGACTTGGGTTTAAATCTGTATTCTGCCAGGATGCTCACTGGATGACGCTGAGCAAGTCACTCTCTTTCTGCTTATCTTACCTCACAGGGCTGCCATGAGGATTAAATGAAAAAGGGGGAAACTGTGAGCTTCTTGGAGGAAAAGTGATAGGTAGTATTACCACTGAAATGTTTCCCATGACTTGAGATCCCCTTCTGCCACCCTGTTACTGATGCGTATGTTGGTAAAATGCTTTGATTTTTTAAAAAATGATAAGATTGTATCCATATTTTATCACACATGTGCTCCTGAATTTTGGGGAAACACCACGCACAAATTTTTTTTAATAGGTGCACATCGGCAAGATGTTAGGTGTGGGGGGGAGAGGTATATAAACTGAAGGAACTGAAAGCTGTAGTCATCTGCACATGCACAGCAAACGGAACACTAGTGTTTTTTGTTTTTTTAAATGAAGGATTCCTAAAGCCACTGCACATTAGAGACCTGGACCCAGGCAATTCAGAACCAAAGAAACTGAGTGCCACAGGATATAGAGATGGTTCACTAGTTTACATGGGGTTGGATCCAGACTAAATTAGGGTAGATTTACATGAGGTTGGATCCAGACTGATGCAAGACATTGCTATACACTGAATAAAACTTTCCTGATTGCCCCCTCCTACTGCAAACCACTGAACTTCTCAAAATGATGTTTCTGGGGGCCATGGGACCCTCAGGAATGGCACGAGAGGCAAACTGGGGATCTGCAGCAGCGAGGGGAATTGGCAGAAATTGAATCTCCCCCAGCAAACAATTAAGTCTGGATCCAACCCATGGGTTTAAAAGAGGAGTGGACAAATTCATAGTGAACAGGTCCATCAGTGGACATTAGACACAATAACTACGTGGGATTTCCATGCTGGGGTAGTATCCCCTTTGAATACCAGTGCCGGGGATGGGAGCAAATGGGGAAAACACTGGCCTCTGTGCCCAGCTTAGAGGCCTTCCAGAGCATTTCTTTGGTCACTGTGGGGAACAAGATGCTGAACAAGATGAACCATTGGTTTTTTACTTATAAGAACTAAGCAATACAAAATTGTACCCCAATATTATTATATCCTATGGGGGATGGAAATCTATTTATTTATTTATTCAATTTATACCCCTCCCTCCCTGCTGAAGCAGTATTAGGGATATTGGAGGTGTAATGCAAAGCTCAAAAAAGCCATTTTTCCCCATATATAATGAACTTGCCCAGCAATAATGAGTTGTTGGCAAGGAATAATCAAATGGATAAGTACATTTTTAAAACCCTTATATTACCTTTGTATCCACTGGCTCTTCTAAAAATGAATACATAGAAGTGTATTTTTTCATGTATTATCAGAATGTGTGCATTCACACACAGAGGATGATTTATCCTGTTTAACTAATGCTGAAATTGTTCATTGGTATGTCACGTTTAAATACCAGCACGGACAGGAGAATTATCATGCATGCTCAAATTAATAATTTCATGCTGAGAAATGCACTTACCCTTCTCAGATATAACCAAATGCCCTCTGCTGTGCTTGCTAGGAGATCTTGGAATCTTCCTTCCAATTTATGACTTGGTTTAGCTGTTTTGGAACAGCTTTTGGATGAGGGCTGATTGTAAATTTCTCATCCCTGGTGCTCAGACTTTAATATCCCCACTTAGATTGCACTTCTCCAATGTACAAACTGAACCTGTGTCAATTTTCATGCCATTTTCTGTTTCCTCTCACCATTTTTAAAAATGCAGTTGTTAATGTGTGTTTTTAATGATGTGTTATATACAGTGGTATGAAAGGTGTTAAAATGGTACAAAAGAGACCAGGAAAAAAATGAATGAAATTAAACAGTTTACGAAGACTACACACCAAACAAAAACTGAATGGAACATGGGGAATATTCCTCATTTGTAGGGAAGAAGTTTCTCTATTGGCTCTTGAAAGGTCATTATAATTAGATTTTTCAGAAGTTATCATTAGTTACTGAAAATAATTATGATAACCACAAAATGGCCAGATTCTTGTTTAAACCCATGTAACCTTTCTTAACATCCGTGTTGCCTACCGTCATCCAGACCACCATGATGGTCATTAGTTGTGAAGTGTATTTCCTTGCTGGCCCACGTATTTATTGCATTTTGCTATAAATCTTTTACTGCCTATGGGTAGCAGAGACTTTTAAAAAGGTATTGCTAAGTGCTGAAGAGCTTTCTTACATCTGAAAGTTTGTAGCATATGTTTTGCACACAAAAGGTCCCAGATTTGAACCCCTGCTATCTCTACTTTAATAGGATCACAGACAGCAGTTGTGGCAAAAGACCTTTCTGTTCCTGAGGCCCTGCTGCCTATCATAGCAAACAAGATGGAATCAAAGTCTGACATGGAAGACAGTAGCCAAAATTCATGAATGAATGGGGAGGCAGAGAAATTAATGGCCAGAAAGGTAGCAACAATGGCAAGGGATGGCGACTTCACAGCTGCTCATCCTATGTTCTTCCCATTGGCAGCAGCTGAAGACAGAAAAGCGCAGTCAGCTTTCTGAGGATCTGTGATGGGCCCTAATACGGTTGGTAGGCAACCAGGGGTCTTCCAATAGATGATGGGTCTTTAGGTAGAGATTGTCAGCCTGGAATGAATATCTGAAAAGTGGGGAAACTTAATGAAACTGACATATTTGATCAGGTTTCAGGAGGATGCACCAAGCAATATCTTTAAAAGGCCAGGAGTTGTAAAGTATTGAGGGTCACTGAAGTGAGTCCATATGCATCCAGTGGGGCTGTCTCCATGCTCCATGGGTTTAGGGTTAAACTCTAAAGCCATTGAAGTCCATTATTCTTAAACAGGTGAAAACACTGCCTAGGGTAACACTGTTAATGTTGTTAATCTGTTATTGTTCCTGGTTTGCACATCTCAATTTTAATGTCTTTGTCCTTCCCTTAACTATGTTTTCCTATAGAATGGACAAAGAAAACGCAATTAAAGCCCTCTAATCTGAAGCCATGAATGCAGCATAGCTTCCTAGTGGAGCCCCAAAAACCACCATTGAGCCTAGGCTCCTGAACAGAGCATGGAAGAGGAGCCTGCACCACATTTTCTTTTATGTCAGCAGCTTGGATGAATCAGTGACAAAACTTGGCTGTGGCAGGGGAGCTAGGCTTTGGCCGTCGTAGCTCTGCTCTCCACTTGGTCTGGTCCAGCGAAGTTCCAGGTATTGATCTACACATGAAGCCTCTGGCATCTGGAGCTGAGCAAACATTTCCTATGGTGTTTCTTTCTATATAGATTTATAATTATTCTTTATTTTTAATTTTAATTTTAAAAACGTACCCCTGCCCAATGAAATTTACAATCGCATCATGAAAATAAACATTACCAAAATGCCCTAACAACTCATCATTGGCTTGCATCCTGCGGTAAATGTCTTCATTTTTTTATTTACATTATTTATAGTCTGCCTTTCTCACAAAGATTCAAGGTGGATTACACAGAATAAGCCGGTACAATCAACAAAATGGGACATTCAAGGACCAAGGCATCAGGATTTTAGAAGTCTGGATGGAACCACCAGAAAGAACTGAAGCATAGCATAAATATTAGCACGACACCTTACTGTATAGAAATTGCATAACAGGATCCTACCTACAATAAGCTATACACAGTGGTATAGACCACAGTCTCAATAATTTGTCCAAGTAAGTTTGTGAACTATTTTGTACAGTAACACTGAATTGATGGGAGAGATTTCCAACAGTGGAAATGGACTTCTTCACCTTCCCCTTCCTGCTACAGCCCCAAATGACTCCTTCAACGTTTCTCCTTGGCAACCAGGGACCACCCCCTCCCCCAAACAACATGAGGAGAGAGTCAGAGATCTGTATTAATAGGGGTAATTGGTGAAAAATGACCACTGCATTAGTGGCAATTTTCCATTGCCCCAACCAGCTCTGATTTTTTAATGTTCTGCAGTTGGTGCTTTGAGACTGCATGTGGTATTGTTATGGGCTGTATTATTGATGCTGTTGATTTACTGTTGCTTTCATATTTCATTAAGTTTCGTTGCAGGCTGCCCTGAGCAGATATCTTGAGTGGCCTGAACATTGACCAGCTGTATTAATTAATCAATAACCCACCAAACTGTGAGCATCAAAATGATTTACACAAGCAACAGCAACAATAAAAAGGTTAAAAACCGTTAAAGCAATGAGCATGGGGTAAAAATGCTAAAAGCATATCAAAAACATACATCAACAAGAAGCCTGAGTAAAAAGGACTGTTTTTGCCTGGCATCATAAAAATTACAAGATCTGGTGCCAGATAAATGTATATGGTGAGGAAATTTCATTTCAAGATGTACTACAAATGGAATGGAAATAGCCAGTATTCTGTACTGAATGTCATGCTAGGATCTAGGAGACGTGTGTTCTAATCCCCAGGCAGCCATGAAGCTCCCTGTGTGACCTTGAAGAAGTCACTCCATTTAATCTAACCTTGTATGGTACGGGATTTCTTTTTCTGATTTTCTCTTTTTAAGATATGCCACTGATTCCTCTTACTCTCTTTTTCTCTTTCACGAGAGGAATTTCTCTTTAATTTCTCTTTGCGGTTTGTTTGGGTTTTTTGGTCACACCTCTGTACTTCCATTTTTATGTTCTACAGTACAAGGTCAAGAAGTTTCAGGAAGGCATTACCTCCCTCTGAGCATCTGCAAAGTAAAATCCTGAAATGCTGTGGAACCTCACTTCCTGTCCCCTCCTGTCCCTCCCTTCTGATCGAAACTGAATTGATTAGAAAGAGAATTGAAATTCCTAAAAGGAAGAAAAGGAATTTCAGGGACAAACTGGGTAAGGAGTAATGAAGAGAATTTCTCTTTAAAACACCATTCCCAGCCTAATATCTCAAGTAGGGTTGCTGTAGGGTTCCCAAGTACCCTGATCCGGCGGGGGAAACATGCTCCCCGGCCAGACCATTTCTCCCTGTAACGCACCCTGCCGTCGCCAGGAAGTGACGCTGGACGACGCTCTGGCAATGGGACGCTCTAGAAATGGGACTGAAAACTCGATGGTAGCATCAAGTTTCCAGCCCCGTTGCCAGAGCGTCGCCCAGCTTCACTTCCTGGCGATGGCATGATCCTGCGAGGATGTCTGTGTCCCCCACCGAATCATGGTAAGTACTTGGGAAGCCTGGTTGGGAGGATAAAAAGTGGAAGGGGGAACTATTTAAGCCACCCTGTCCTCTTTGCAGAAAGGGTGCGATTAAAAAAAAAATGTAAACACGAATTTTAAAAAGTAGAACTCCGAGGCTAAATACTTCTGTGGAGATTGCAAAAAACATCCCACTGTTCCAAAAAACCCACTTACAGGGGTGAGGGGGAAGACGAAGGTGTTGGAAAGTGGAGCCACGTAAGAAAAGGACCATCAGTATGGAGGTGGGAAGTTGGTAACTGGTTCCTTCATTTAGCTCCTGCTCAAGCATCATTATATCTCATTCTGAAGCAGGCCATGGAGTGTGAATTTAAAAAGAAACACAGTGGGGCCAGGAACAGATGATTCTACATGCCTGGGGGAAACCAGGCTTGTAGATATATTTGGAGGTAGAAAACCCCAAAATGCTGCAAGCAATGTCTGCTTCCTTAAGAAAAGTGTGCCGCTGAGATCTTGTGTTACAACTCCGTGAGATCTCGGCAGCCATTATGGGAATTGCTAGGCAATTGCTAACCAACATTGCTGAGGATTCCAAGCCTCTGTGTGTGTCAGCAAAGGGAACAGGGAAAGGCAGAGAGACTTTAAAAAGGTAAATGACTGGAAGAAGGAAAGGTGAAGCTGGAGGAGAGAGGAGCAAAAAAAAAGGATAAACGGAAAACAGACGGTAGCTGAGGGAGTAAGGGGATAGAAGCTGCCATGTAGAAAAACAGAAAAAGGTGAATAGGTCAAGGGAGACAAGGGGAGGGAGAGGTTGTAGGAACTGCCAGGGGGAGGCAAGGAAGAAAGGCAAGAGAGAGGGAGTGTGGAAATGAGATTTCCCCCCCCATAAGCCCCACTTGTGAAGGTAGGGATACCAGCTTCCAGATGGGACCTGGGGATCCACTGGAATTAGAGCTCATCTCCAAACCACAGCGATCAGTTCCCTTGAAGAAAATGGATGCTTTGGAGGGTGGACTCTATGGCACTGATATCCCACTGAGGTCCCTGCCCTCCCCAGACTCCACCTCCAAATTTTCAGGAGTTCCCCAACCTGGCAACCCTACCCCCCATCCCCCACTGGTGGCCAAGGGGAACCTGGCAATCCAAGGTGAAAGTCTATTTATGAAAAATGCAAGGGAAGCAGGAAGTAGCCACCTGCAAAAGCTGAGGAATGGCAAGGCCATAGAGAAGGAAACTGGAACCCGTGTAGGAGCCGGAACAAGGTATGAGGCAATATGGCTGCAGTTTTGCCCTAGCCACTTTTCTGACACTAAGGTTGAATGCATACCTTTCAGCATTTCACAAATGTAATCAGGGGCATATGTGTTAATACCCCTACATTCTTGTACTAAGGATCACTTCACGAGCCTAGCCTCTCCAATACTTTACACTGTTGAATTCTCTTCACTGTATCATATATGCAGGATCCATCGACTTTGCAATAGCCTTATCATCTGTTGATTTAGAAGCTAAGATTATGATGTTTCTTTCATTTCAAGATGTACTACAGCAAAATAACAGTCCTGTGATATGTTACCAACAGTTATAAACAAGCAATGGAACTAAAAATGTTGTTATTCTGGAATTAATTAAAGGAATGGACAGAACTGCCTTATATCGCCTGGATTTGTTTTATTAGTTTTCAGATTGTTAGCATTTCCCCCCCTGTTTTTGTATGCTGGCTCAAAGGCCTCTGAGGGTTGAAAGGGAGCATATAATAGCGCAAAATTCATTATTCCAATTCAGCAGTTGCAGATTGTGAAATGGCAGGTTGTGCATTGCCTAGTGCTTTAGTGTCCATGCACATGCATGGATCCCCATGTGCATGTGCCCCAGAAAGATGTATCCACCTGTCCACTGAGAAATGTAACTTTTAGGGACCCCAGGGAGAAACCTGGACCATGAAAAGTGGCAACGCTGGCAGTCTGCTCTTTAAAAAAAATAACAAGACATCCCCAAAGGGCAGGAATGGGCACTAAATAAATAGGGACAGTCATTTATCAGGGGCAAGCAGATGATAATAAGGGACTGACCTTAAACAAGACAATTGGAGAATGAGAGTCAAGTGTGATGTATTGTCAGACTAGGATCTGGGGGATCCGGGTTCAAATGCGAACTCCGCCAATCACCTTCTGTCAGCCTAACCTACCTCACATGATTGTTGTGAGGGTAAAATGGGGAAGGGAGAAACAGGTATTATGCCCTTTTGCTCTTTATAGGAAGGGCAGGATTTTAAAGGTACCAAATATATAAAGATACATAGTTTGGGCTATAGATCCCTCACACAAATACCTCTGGTTGTCATTTTTCTCATTTCACTGGGCTTCTGGTATAGTTCAAAACATTTAGGGATGAATGGATTTTCTGTATTTTTCTTTGGGGGATACATGAACACATGAATCTGCCTTATACCTTCGGTCCATTACAGTCGGGGTTTAAGCAGAGGTCTTTCATGTCACCTGCTCCCAGATCCTTTAACTGGCGATGCCAGGGATTGAACCTGGGACCTTCTTCATGCCAAGCAGATGCTCTAACATTAAGTCAACAGCCCATCCCCATCTTAATATGTATGTACGTCAGTGGTTTTGGTTCTCTGCTTTCTCCTGTTGGTTTAACAGATTCATTAGCATTGTGTACATACACTGTATGGTTTTTACACACAATGAAGAAGAAGAGGAGGAGGAGGAGGAGATTGGATTTATACCCCACCCTTCACTCGGAGTCTCAAAGCAGCTTACAGTCTCCTTCCCCTTCCCCTCCCCACAACAGACACCCTGTGAGGTAGGTGGTGCTGAGAGAGCTCTTTCGAGACTGCTCTTGAGAGAACAGGTCTGAGAGAACTTGTGACTGACCCAAGGTCATACCAGCAGCTGCATGTGGAGGAGGACTGGGGACTCAAACCCGGTTCTCCCAAATTAGAGTCCGCAATCTTAAACTGGCTCTCACTGTGTATGGTATGTACAGTATATGTCATTTCAGTTTCCAGTGTATAATACTGATTTATTGATGCACAAAGAACATTGACAAACACATATACTTTAAGAGGGAAATTCATTGCTAGAAAATAGGGGGAAAGGACATAAAGAATCACCCGTTCAATATTAGCAAGGGAGAAACAAAATGGAAAGGAGGATTTTCAAGTGAAAACCAGCAAAGGCGAGAAACTTGAAATCATCCCTATGAGCAGCTTGAGAGAGAGGCAAGGGCAGGGTCAGCCAGCAGTCCCTCACATCTGCACCCTTTGCCAGCTGGTGTTGAAAAGAAAGGCTCAGCCTCCGTGCCGTCTCCCATGTGAAGGCCGCTTCCCGGCATCAGTGTCTGCTGCCGTTCTCTCTAGTTCCAGAGGAGTCGAGTGCCACTCTGAATGCAATGCGAGTTCTTTGACGCCAAAGTGTTCAATTTCACTGTGCTGAGCAGCCAGTATAATCCATCGAAAGGGCACTGTCCTTCAGGCCTTTCAGCTGGGCTGACAGCTGCCCACTGATTAATTGACAGGTTAAAAAGATTGATTCCATATGTCAGAGCTGTAACCCTGCCAGAACAATGTGGCTGTCAGTTGGGCTGTAAAACAGACGCTTGCATTAACCGCCCTGACAGCAGCAGCGCAGGAACACATGCACCTGCCTTTATGGAGCCTAAACACACCAATTAATCATCCTGAGAGCCTCTGTGGAGGATTCAATAAAGACTCCGGCAGTAGAAGAGGAGTGCCGAGTTGGTTTGGCAGGACACCTACTTGAAAAGAGGAAGGGAGCCCCCATGAAAACCACCAGGACTCAAGCCTCCCTCCTCTCTTTTGGATTATCCCTCTTTCTTCGAGCCACATGTCCTTCCCCATAACTTGTGTGTGCACAGCAGAAGTTGCTTTCCTCCCCTTGTGGCTCTGAGTCCTTCTCTTCTGCACATCAAGAAAGTAAAGGTTGTAGAGAGGTAGTCTGTGTATCTGTACATTTTTCTCCTGCCCTTCCTCTGAAAGGCTCAGGGTAGAATGCATGGTTCTTCTCTCCCATTTTATCCTCGCAGCAGCCCTGCAACCAGAGTTGCCATTGCGCCTCAAGCAGGCCCCCACAAATGACATGGGGACATTGCTATCAACCTATCAGAGTTTAGACTAATACCATGTGGCAGAAGTGCAAAATAAGACTGGCCTTGGTTAAAATAAAATGATAAATTGAGATTTAGTTGTATAAATTATCCATTATTTTTTGTTAACCCTAACACTAGTAAAAACTTAAATACGGAGCACTGAGTGCAAATAAAGGGTTAAATGGGACCCCAAAGAATAACTACTTGGTAGGTGGGGCCCACCCTTTTAGATAACTAAGTGGGTAGACTCTGACCGGAGGGGGCTAACCCAGGTTACTCAGAGGGCATGCCAGAGGTTTATAAAAGTATGTGGAGAAAGACAACTGTTTCTCCCTCTCTAATAATAGCCTCAGAATCATCAACAGGACAGCGCAAAACGTAGCAGTGCTGCAGCTCCCCCCTCACTGCCCCATTAGAGACTGTATTCACCACTCTCAACTCATTCCTATCTATGGTTGCCAGCCTCCAGGTGGGAGCTGGAGTTCTCCCAGAACTGCAACTGATGCCCCGGCCCCAGAGAGCAGTTCCCCTGGGGAAAATGGTGGATTCCAAGGGCAGGCTCCAATTCCAGGGCAGCTCTCTGCATCCCTGAAAATATTATATGTGTGTTCTATATGCTATTAGCAGGGGTAATTTCCTGCAGGAGCGCACAGGAGAGGAGCTCCGGCAGTAAAGAGCCCAGGGGGTGGGCACATGCAACAATCCCCACCCCCTGCTCCCAGCAGCCCTCAGTCAGAGCAAGAAGCAGCCAAGTAAGTTGCAGAGCTCCCCCCGGCCCCCCAGTCCAGAACAGTCCAGTGGCACCTTTAAGACCAACTTTTATTCAGGTACAAGCTCTCCCGCCTCTGCAAGGACAGATCTGCACGTTCCCCCCCCCCCAATAGCTAGCAATCCAAAACAGTCCAGTGGAGCCTGAGTGGTGGGTGTTGCCTTCTGACACATTTCTGGTGAGATCAGGAGGTGTTGTATATGCAAATAAGTTATGCTAATGAGTTATGCTAATGAGCTCCTGCACCTCTTTTTCTACTAAATGACCCCCGGCTATTAGGATGTAAAGTTGGAGTCAATATTGACTTTTCATTTGGGCCAAAGTTTTATGCTCAGTTTGTCTGAGTATTTATGTATTTATTGAAGACAATTGACTTGTCATCAAATGTTCAAACACCATACGGCACATTAATAAGAAATGTTGCAATGTTAAAAAAAAACCCTAAAAGAAACTATATCCCAGTAACTGGGTGTTATTTTTCATGAAGCTGTGTTGTGCTGTTTCGGTAACTAATGGAGAACAGCGGAAAACTTGTAACTTTCTTGGAGTGACCTTGAAACAGGCCAGTCCTAATCAGTGGGTGCAAATTTCTACTATGTAAATGGACATTGTAAAAAGTTCACTGCACTTTCTGACTCTTCTTGGGACAGTGTTAACCAGCTGATAGTAAAACATTGGATTAAGGCTATGTTCCTTTAACTGCTCACCAATTTAACCATCTTAAATGTCTGCATTCCTGTGGTGTAGATGTATGGAATCACATCTATGTAAACCATTTTGAATCTGTTTGGATTTAGAAAGATAAATTGTTTTGTGTGTTACCCTATGAGAGGAAAGGTGGCATGGTATAGGTTGATCTCGTCAGATCTCGGAAGCTAATCAGGGTCAGTAGTTGGATGGGGGACCACCTAGGAAGACTCTGCAGAGGAAGGCAATGGCAAACCACCTGTTTCTCACTTGCCTGGAAAGCCCTTTTGTTGGAGTTGCCATAGATTAGTTGCAACTTGATAGCACATGTGTATGTGTATTGCACTATGATCCTGGTATCATGCAACAATTCATTCTGTGCTTAAAACAAAAGTAAATAGTTGTTGAGTAACAAGTCATCAGAGTACATGTTAAATGTCTATGCTAAACCTTCACTGAATCTATGAGAATAGGTGCATTTCCTCAATACAAGGCAAACACAGTTTTGCTTCTAGTGCTTCCAAATGTCATCAGCCCTTCCCATGAATTCTTTTCTAATCCTTACACCAGTCCTGTGAGGTTGGTCTGCATGATTATTCCCATATTGCAGATGGGGACTGGTGCTGAAACTAACAGTAGCTTGCTAAAGGCCAACTAGAAGGATCGTGGCAAAGATAAGACTCCAACGGTGGGCTTCCTGATTCCTTCCTCAGTCTCTTCGTAGGCCATTTGATGTTCCAGCCACTGAGCCCAACTTCAACCATGAGGTGTGCCTCAGCCTTAGCCAGCATTTCTGCATCTTGGAACTGAGAAAATTAATACAAGAAATTGAGATAACCCCTTCCCCTAACCCCCTTCTGCCCACACATCTTGCAATGTCTGGAGAATTGTGGGAGTTTGGTGGAAATCTTTTTGAGATAACAAAGGGTCACCTCTGAGCTCGGTTTTGCTAGAAGATGCCTTAAAGCTTTTTATGGCAAGATTCAATATAGATATACAGAGATCCATTATCTTAAAAGCAGTGAGGAGGTCCAGCAAATATTTCCAGCCCGAAACAGGTTTATTTCCATCTGCACTTATCTGTGCTATTTAAACTCCATTGCTTGCTGTTAATCTTTTGTAATGCAGCATAAGAGGGCTTATTTACTTTCTAATGACATCAATTGGCCATAAATATTAGACATCTAAGGTTGGCGGAGGATGGAAGGGCCATTTTCCATTCCAGGCTGGCATTTGACTATTTGCAAAAGCTGCCGTTCTGTTTGTTCTCCTGTGAGTCACTTATCGGCTGTCATAGGCCAGTGTTCAATTTATTTAAATTGAATGAATAAGTACATTAGGAGGAGCTGTCAAGAGAAGAGAGAGCAGGGAACACACTGGGATGAGTGATGTCAACAAGCTGGAAGGGGGGAATCTCTGGAGAAGTGCACAAATCAAAGCACTAAAGAGGAGAAAAAGGGAGATGGCACAGTGGCAGGGAGCTGGTCAGACTGAAGCTAAGCTATAGATCTTGGGGTATATAAGATCCACCATACATATTGGCCTGGAAGGAATATTGATTCTGCATGTTTCCTATAGAAAGTAAGCTAGGGAGGGGTTTGGTGAAACCAAAACCCAGGGGGAGAGGCATTACAGGGGGAAAACAGCTGGCTTCGTATCTAACAATGATTTTGGAGCTGTGTAAACAGCTTTTGATGGATCCTAGGGTGTGGTTTGAGAGTCCATTATGCAGTTTGCTGAAGCTAAGAGTTCATCATGTGACATCTCTTTCCATCCATAAAATGCAAATGGCAGACTTACGCTGCCTCAATTTTCCTCAGGGTCATGTGGGGAGGAAAGACGTAGGTTTAACTGTTCCACCTGCACTTGGTTTCGGCCTGTTCTCCGTTTGAAGAATCAGTCCTCCCCTGCGCAAAGAGAAGAGTTGTGACCTGGAGAAAAGGGAAATTCATAGGGAGGGAGGGAGCACTTCTGGGTCTGTGCGTACACCACCCATGTGCTCCTTTTGTGAGTTTTCCATTGAACTAGGGCTGCCAAATCCCCCCGGGGCGGCGGATTTCCCCCTGCTTTGCAGGTCCGATTTCCGCCCCCGCGGAATCAGCCCCCAGGGGAAACCCCACCCCCGCGTGCACAGTGACGTCATGATGCCGGGGACGCCGGGGGCGGGGCACAGCCATTTGAGGGGAAAACTCTATGTTTTTTGAGTGTTCAGCAGGGATGCTCGAAATAAAAAGAGCAGTTCTGTTCCAAGCTCATTAGTCCCACCATTACTTCCTTGTCTTACTATTTTAGTGGTGCTCCTATTCTGGAATTAGTTTAGAAATTCCCTGAATTAAACTGAACTAAGGAGGAATGAAGAACCCCATTTGGGTGTTCAAACCAACTTCAATCACTCCTGTCCCAAGATTTTTTAAAATGTGTGGGAAAGAAAGAAGCCATCTGGAGGCAATGGAGAACAATACAAAGCTCTAGGGGGGGGAAACCAAAATGACCCGAACTTAATAAGGCTACACTGATTTGTAGATGCATTATGTGTAATATTATTTTCTTTGTCATATACACTCAGAAATTGGAATTACCACGTAGGATATTAAAAAGCTATAACAGCTATTAGACACGAATACCCTGTTTTCCAGTTCTGTATTTAATATTTAAAATAATTAAAACAATATGATTAGATGGCCATATTAGAGTGGGGCCTCAATAAGGCCTTGGGTGCCCGACTCATTTTGCGGCTCTAACGCAATCAAGGACGGGACTGTCCATAAATTGTCAGTTTAATCCTTCGTTCCCAGGATTGCGAGTGACTTGCATGTGCAAATGAGCCATCACAAATCAAACTCTCCAGCTACTACTTGAAAGAGTCATTTCACACACACAATTAGCAGTGAGTCATTGTATGTGTACATGAATGGGTGAATGAGGGCAGTCTTAGCCTGTGGGCAACCAGGGCAGCTGCACCCTGCCTGGCACACGGGGCCCCCCACTGCCCGTGGCCCACCGCCCCAACAGAAGAGGGAAAGAAAAAGGTTCCTGCCTCTGCTGCCACTCACGCCCACCTTGTTTGGGAGTCAGGCAGCTGGCTGTGTGGGAGACAGCTGCTCACAGCTGCAAGCAACCGCCCGGTCCAGGGCAATCAGCTTCTGGTGGCAGCAACAGCTCCTGCCTGTGTGGCACAGGATAAAGGTTGGCTCTTTCTTGGCCCTGACAAGGAATTGATGGGTCCCCCCCGGGGGGGGGAGCAGTGATTTTGGAGCTGCAGCCTGGATTTTTGCACCCCGTCCTAGAATCACTAAGACCATCCTTGCAGATTTGTAAGTGCCTCAGATCCTTTCTGCAGAAACTGCCCTCATTATCAATTATTAATCAGGCACAGTACAATAGGCAGCATCTTACATGTAAAGCACAGAGACTGCATCTCCCTGGCAGGCCCAGCTGATGTATTTTACAAAGAGCTCTGCATCATGGGAAGTGAGAGTGTCTGTAACAAGGACAAAGGCCTGCGGAATAACTTCCTCTGTTAGTAGAATGTTCCCCATTTCCTTCCTGCATTGCTATATGTGTCTGTTCTGCTGTACTTAAGTAGGAATTAGGGTTGCCAGCCAGTGGCAACTGGCAGGAGTCAGGGAGGGGGAGGAACATGGGAAGGTGCCAGTCGGCAATAGCGTGAGATAACTTCTGGGAGAAGCCAGAAGTGACATCATGCCTCTCTAGGAATCGCCAGAAACTCTATGGTTTCCAACGCGCGCTAAAGCAAGCGGACATCAGTCAATGTGATAGGGTCAGCCCAGTGGCAGACCTACATTTTTGGGACTCTGAACCTTGAACTGTTATGGGGAGCCCTTCTCCACCAGCAACAATAGGGCTACATCCAACAAGGTCCAAAGGGCTCTTGCAAGGACCTTGAGGCCCAAATTGTGGAGAACAGGGTGGTGGGGTGGAGCCCTTGAAAATGGGCCAAAATGTAAACTATGAATAGATTTTGGCAAGCTCAGTGAGCCCATACAGCTGGGCGCTCAGGTGCTGCAAGCCCCAGAGAAAATTTTGAAATGTGACCAATTACAGGGACATTTTGAGGTCATATGAAATGGGTATTAGAGCATATTCTAAAGTCAATAGTAAGGCCCCGGTTACACGGGCTGGATAACGCGGGGTGCGGGGGTGCTTGGCTGTTCGCCCCAGAGCAAAATAAAGCGCGGTAGCCCGATCACATGGTCCCCTGAGGCTTCGCGCTTAGACTGTTAGCTGGCGATCACATGGCGATGCTGGAGCATGGCAAAGAAGCAGCACGGCAAGTGTTTCACATTTGTGTACATGCGCTTACGAAAAACATCCAGTTTGCAACGGGATGTGGACCGGCGCCGGATGCCATGGGATACTAGTGCTCCCGCGATCAGACGCCTGCCCCTTCCCCATGTTTTCCGGATACTAGTGCACTTTCCGCAGTACTTTTTTACTGCGCATCTTCGGCAGGATGCCACGGGTTGGCCACAGGTGCGCTACACTTCCCAGATGTTGCGGTGTGATCGCACACCAAAAATCTGCCTGACATTCATGTCTTTAGTGCGGCAATTTCTCCATGTGAATGGGGCCTAAGTACTTCAACCCATTGGCTTATGATTGTGTCACTAAACTAGCCTTATTTTAATAATGAACGGTTAAAAAAAACTCTATCAATTTTGTTGAAAATTTACTCATTAAAAAAAAAAGTTGCTTCAGGGCCCCTCCAGGATTAGGGACCTGAAGCTTAAGCTTCATTAGTAAATCCACCCCAGGTCAGCCTCTGGAATGGACACGTCACATCATCTTTCTTCATCATCCATTCTCAGCAAGGTCTGGTTTGTTTTTTTGTTTTTTTACTTCTTCAGCAGTCCTTGCCTAGAGTCACCTTGGTTACACAGACTTGCCAACTCTCCTTATTCATAGTGCTGAATTTGATCGCCTTCCCTCCAGATATGAAGTCTGACCTCCTGGCTTTCCTTCTGCTCATGCTCACTTGTGTTGGAAGTGGCCTAAAAACTAGCAGAGGTGATTCTGTCTCCCCAGGAGGCACACTTTCCTAAAGCAAAGCAGAACTGCTTCACAGTTTAACTTGCATTTGCAGCCAAGGAACTGGCACTCTAGGGGATCGGTTCAAAGCTTTTATTTATTTATTTTTAAAAATGTATTAGCCATCTTTCTAACTGGTGGCATGCAAGGTGGCTTACAATGTCACTAAATTGACAATAATAAAAACTCATACAAGACCACAATTAAAAATCTCCCAATAAATAAAATACAAAATTCGTCAAAAGTAGCCCTAAATAAAACTGTCTTCAGCTGCCTCCTAAAGACTGAAAGTGAGGTGGCCTGGTATCCCCCAGACTCCCCTGTCAAGGCACGAGCTAGAGCTGACAGCTCTAAGAAGGCTTAGAGATTGTTCAGTTCTCAGCAACTTTGGTTAATTGATTGGGAAACAGGCAATTTGGTGTGTGTGTGTGTGCATGCCTGGAAGTCATGGTGAAAGACTCTACCTGACATCCCCAAGAACCACTCTTAATCAGAGTAGGCTATACTAACCTTGATGGACCGATGATCTGAATCAGGGGTCATTTCCTGCAGGAGTGCACTGGAGCGGAGCTCTGGCAGTAAGGAGCCCAGGGGGCGGGCACATGCAACAAGCCCCACCCCCTGCTCCCAGCAGCCCTCAGTTGGGCTACAAGGAGCAAGAAGCAACCAGATAAGATGCAGTGCCCCCCCCCCGCCTAAGGTACAAACGCTCCCTCCTCTGTGAGAGCAGATCTGCGTGTTCCCCGCCAATAGCTAGCAATCCAAAACAACCCAGTGGCACCTTTAAGACCAAGTTTTATTCAGGTACAAGCTCTCCCTCCTCTGTGAGGACAGATCTGCATGTCCCCCCTCCCAATAGCTAGCAATCCAGAACAGTCCAGTGGAGCCTGTGTGCCTTCTGACACACTTCCGGTGATGTCAGGGGGTGTGACATATGCAAATGAGTTATGATAATGAGTTATGCTAATGAGCTCCTGCACCTCTTTTTCTACAAAATGACCCCCTGATCTGAATTAATATGTTCAGTTAATCATATTTTAATCCTGCTTTTCATCCAAAGAGTTCAGAGCATGTAGGAGAGGCTGATATAAAATGACTGATCAAGGTCATCAAATAAACTTCATGCATGAGTTGGAATTTGAACCTAGGTCTCCACAGCTCTAATATGACACACTGACTACCACATCTAGGATTGACAGCTCTGGGTTGGAAAATACCTGGAGGAGGGCGAGGTTTGGGGAGGAGAGAGACTTCAATGGGGTACGATGCCATAGAGTCCACCCTCCAAAGCAGCTATTTTCTCCAGGTCAACTGATCTCCGTCACCTGGAGATCAGTTGTAATATTGGGAGATCTCCAGCCACCACCTGGAGGTTGGGAACCCTAGCCACATCATATTCTTCTGTACATGCTGCAAAAGAAAAAGAACAAAAATGGTTAGTTTTCTGGGAGGATGTTTATTTTCCAAAGCCACCTTTTCCTTGCATTTGACAGGACCATTTTCTTTCTTCCTAAACAGTTTACATTTCCGATTCCAGCACTATCTGACTTGCCAAACCCTCAAGCGTTCCTCTCACGTTGAGGCACTTCTATTCTAAACACAGCCCTATTTATTTATATGCATCTAAACCACCGTGCAGTGTATAAATAGATATTATACATAGGCTCTTTTTCTATATATGTTTGTAGATGGACCAAATGCATGCATCAAACATTCCTGGGGCTTATCTGCATAACCCAAACACAGCACATTCCCCCAGAATCGCTCCGAAGAAGGCTTTCCCCTAGGCTAGAGAAACTGCAGAAATCGTGGCTCCAGTATAACAGAAAACCACCATAACGTAGGACTTTCCCTTGAGGAATAGTATGCTGTGTGTTTGGGGAGGCGATGTGTGTGTTCTTTTACTTGTTCTAAAGCAGTTGTTCCCAAATATCGTTCCTGAGCATATCAGTGTGGTTCAAGTGAACAGCTAGTGGTTTTGAAGAGAAATAATAAAATAATTAAGGCCCCAGTCACACGGGAGGTTTTGGGCCGGAAGAGGGACAGATCAGGGGCGCAGCAAACGGGCACGGTCTCACCGCAACATCTGGGAATTGGCGCGCACCCATCCCCGATCCGTCCCTTTAGGCCTAAAATGTGCACTAAAAATAAACCTAGTAAAAGGTAGAACCAACCTGACACGCCGCATCAAGCGCGGCTGTCGGATCACCAGCACGCCCGTCTGCAGGAACAATCGAGGCTCCCAGCCGAACTGCGCATGCACACACATGCGCAGCCGGCTGCCTCGCGCTCCTGTCCGTGGCTTTCCCCCCGGCATCTGATCGTGCCAGGGAGCAACTGCACGGCGGCTCAGGGGATCTGTGTGATCCCGCCGCCGCGTGTCTCTTTTGGTGCGGCTTTCAAAAGCCGCACTTTGCCCACAGCAATTTCCCCCCGTGTGGTAGGGGCCTAAGAGAGTCTTGGAATTAGGGTTGCCAGGCAACCAGCAGGGGATGGGGGGGGACTTAAACAGGAGAGAGAGGAAGGCCCAGGTGATGTGGAGACATCACTTCTGGTGCACACAGGAAGTGAAGTCATCAAGCTGCAATGTCTCAGTGACCTTCTGGTATTTGGGGAAAACTCTATGGTAAAAACAGCTTCTACCATAGAGTTTTTGCCTAAATACCAGAGTAATCACCCAGACATGGTCTGTGTGCTAACATAACTTCCTGTGCATGCTGGAAGTGATGTCTCCACATTGCCGGCAACATCACCTGGGCCTTCCACTTCTGCCAGCCAGCGGATTGGCAGCAGGTGGTGTGGGTCCTGGCAGTGGGGGACCCTCGCCTCCACCGGAGAAGCTGGCAGCCCTACTTCGAATGCTTTTCTCCGGTCAGTTCCTCTGAAGGCATATTTGTCTGACTCTGTGAAGCACAGGTTGTTCATTTGCATCTGATACAGAATTGTCCATATTCAGAGGATATCTCCCATTGCGTCTCTACAGAAGTCATTGCTCTGTAGGGATTAGCAAATGCTTCCTGTTTCATTTCTTTTTATATTTCTTCATGGTTTTTTTTTTGTCAGTGGCTCTCTGCTTCTTGCTGTTGCTTTTGTAGGTTCATTTATCTTGAGTATGCACATTGTCTGGTTTTCTATATACAATTTATAAGGCACTTGCAATGTACATCATTTATACATGGGGTATGAGTGTAATATGTGACAATGATTTATTAATGTACAAATAGCATTGAGGAATGCATACAATTAGAAAGGAAATTCAGGCACAAAGAAACAAAAAATGGCAAAAAAATTAAATCAGAGGTTGAATTTTCACAAGAAGGAAGCTCAATCAAGATAGGGATTTTGGGACTGAAACAAACAGCAGGAACAAGAAATTTGAAATCTATGATTACTTGGATGGGGGGCAGGAATGTACTGTTTCTTATCTTTTTATGGTTGGGTTACTTGTTGTGAACCTTTATTTTGACCCTTTTTGTTGCTAGTTAACCATTTTTACACCAGTTTTACATTATACTCCATTTACATTGACCTCAAAATAGCATTAAAATTGCGCACATGTGAAGTGAGGAAGCAGAAAATGGCATGACAATGAAGGTTCATGAGCTGAATTCACACCAGGGGAATATGAAAATAAAGTGGGGATTTTCAAGTCGTCGTCATCATCATCATCATCATCATCATCATCATCATCATCATCATCATCATCAACTTTGTCATTGTACATAGTACAACGAAATTAAAGGTGCTACAACCATACTCATACACTCACACAACCATTCACAAGCATCTCATAACTCCCTTAAGGTTCACATTGCAACTTAAACCACCAATGTCACCCAAATTCCAATTTCATACAGCATTTAAAGCAATAATAGCTCTCGAATAAAAACTATTTTTAATCTGTTTGTCCTTGTTTTAATTGTCCTATATCTTCTACCCGAAGGCAGCAGTTCAAACAGGGAGTGTTCAGGGTGTGACAAATCCTGCAGAATGTTCTTTGCTTTTTTCAAGCATCGAGAACTATACAATTCCTCCAGGAACGGGAGAGGGCAGCCAATAATCTTCTGGGCTGTGGTGATAACTCTCTGGAGTGCTTTCCTATCCACAGCCGTACAACTGGCAAACCAGGCACAGATGCAGTATTAAGTCAATCATTTCATTGAAGTGTCATTGTAGTTTTGCTGGGCTGAAGAAAAGAAGAGGCCACACTGATTCATAGCATGGTGGGGCAAACAGATGCTTAGTTATAAACCTGAACTTTGTTTTTGTTGTTCTTAACAGATTTCATGCATGGAGATAGGAAGAGTTCGATCAGCGCAGAGCCAGCCCATGGTCCTCCTTGGCATTCATCTCAGGTGTGTGCTTTGCAAACCATTTTGGGGGTTCAGAGACAGGTTTTGCAGGTATATTTCATTTCCTGTCTTGTCTCTTAAAACTTGCATGGAGCAAAATGAAGCAGCAAAGCACAAAAACTTCCCAAGGCAGCTGGTACCCCATATGGACAAGGGTTGCCAGATCTGGGTTGGAAAATACCTGGAGACTTTGGGGGTGGATCCGGGAGAGGGTGGGGTTTGGGGAGGGGAGAGAAGGGGCCTCTGCATGTACAATGCCATGGAGTTCACCCTTCAAAGTAGCTGTTTTCTCCAGGGGAGCGGATCTCTGTCAGCTGGAGATCAACTATAAAAGTGGGAGACCTCCAGCCCCCACCAGTCTAGAGAGATGTGGGGGAAATGGGAACCTTTTGACCACTGAAGATAACTCAGAACCAATCTATGCATTCCCATTGGGCGGAGGGGTTAATAAGATCTGCCCAGCTGCATTCTGAAGTGCTACAATCCGGCAAAACTGTATCAGGTGCTTTAAGAACAAAACAAAACACCAGAGGGGACTGTGGTGTGCAGAGAGAGAGAACTTAAGACTTTTTCTCATTCCCTTTTCCCTCACCTGAAATGCTCCAAGGGAGTGTCATTTGCCCCACTGGGAACCATGTGTACTGATGTGGTACATTTCAATACCTTGGTAAGGAAAACAGTGGCCCCCAGGCCCATTTCAGGTCAGAAAAACAGGAAGAGGGGAGACTTAAACTTCCTTTCCTTGTATAGGGTTGCCAGGTACCCCCTGGCAACTAGCAGGGGATGGAGGGGGTGCTTAATGGGAGCAAAGAGAGGCTGATGTGATGACATCTCTTCCGTGGGGCACCAGAAATTATGCCATCACATTGCCAATGACGCAGGGACGCTCTGGTATTTGGGCAAAAATTCTATGATGGAAGTCATTTTTACCATAGAGTTTTTGCCCAAATACCAGAGTGTCCCCAGAAGTGATGTCACTGCACTGCCAGTGATGCAGGCCTAGGCCTCCTTTTGCTGCCAGTAAGCCCCTCATGGGTCAGCTGATCATCACTGGAGGGAGGAGCCCCTGAGTGGGGAATCCCTCGCCCCCAGCAGGGGCCTGGCTAGCCTACTGCTGCAGTCCTGATCTGAATTGGGGCCCCACATCCATGAGGCAGGGACTCCTGGAAGCACATCTGCCAACCTGACCTGGGAACATAAATCAGAAAAATGTATTGTGTAGCTAGACCCAAACTCCATCTCATTAGCAAGCCAGTGTCGTGTAGTGATTAGCACAGTAGACTACAGTCTGGAAGACCCAGGTTCGAATCTGCACTCTGCTGTGGAAGCTTTCTGGGTGACCTTGGGCCAGTCACACACTCTCAGTTTAACCTACCTCACAGGGTTGTTGTGAGGATAAAATGGAGGAGAGAAGAATGATCTAAGCCACTTTGGGTCCCCATTGAAGAGAAAGGCAGGGTATGAATGAAGAACATAAATAAGTCAAGAACCCAGGATCATGCATCCTCAATCTTACTGCAATTACAACTGTAATTAAACTGTAATTCCAATCAGCTTTCAAGCCCAGTTTAAGGTGTTGGTTTTGACCCTTAAAGCCCTATGTGGCTTCGGACTAGGATATCTGGACTGTCCAGGTGAACATGACTGTGTTGCCAACATGCAACCCGCCTCTTAGGCTAGAAGGAAAAGCAATTTGTACCTGCTTAGAGGCACTTTCCTTTGTACTTCAAAGTCTCTAAAATGGACTGTTATCCTTAAAACTAAAGCCAGAACTGGCTCTGATAAACCCCAGTGTAAATATGTGTGTGTATGTTAAGTGCTGTCAAGTCACTTCTGACTTTTGGCGACCCTATGAAACAATGACCTCCCAGATGTCTTCTCTTTAACAGCCTTGCTCGGGTCTTGCAAACTGAGGGCTGTGGCTTCCTTGACTGAGTCACAGGAACATAAAAACATGGAGCAGGAAGGAACCCATAGGGTCATCTAGTCCAACCCCTTGTACAATGCAGGAAATTCACAGCTACCCCTCCCCCCCCCCGCTGTATGCCCAGAGAAAGGCAAAAAACCTCCAGGATCCCTGGGCCAATGTGGCCTGGAGGAAAACTCCTTCCTGAACCCAGAGTGGCAATCCATCTCATGTTGGGTCGTCCATCCACTTTTCCTGTTGCCTTCAACTTTTCTTAGCATTATCTTTTCCATTGAGTTTTTTCTATTGATGTTTTGTATAAGCTGATTAGAAGATCTCCTCTCTTGGGTTTTTAGGTATTAGTGGGTATCTTTACTTTGTCCCTAGTGTAGTCCCCTACCCTATTTCTGTTATAGCATGTAGTGTTTATAAAAATGTAATTTAAAAAATCCACTTTGGGGGGCAAAAAAAAAAGGCTTGATCTAGAACCCACTTATATTTGTCTTTTTGGCGGTTCATAAAACTCTCCTCCAACCCCACATTTCAAATATATGTACCTTAAAAAAAAAATTAGTTATCCTAGGAATGAAGAAACCAAAGCCCAACCAATACACAACAGAGTGATTTTAATACCAGCCAGACAGTAATCCTTGGTGATGCATAACCGGATCTCTCTCTGACCCCTTTCTAATGACTTGCAAAAGATTCATGGGTCACTTGATACCTGCATACTTGAGGGCTCAGCATCTCAGCTGCACCTTCTGGAGCAATGTCCCTCTTTGCTCCACATCTGGTGGTTTGGCAGGGCTGGAAAGGGGAAAGGAGGAGGGGGAGGAACAGGCATGTACCGCAAGAGGGACTTGGCATTGCATGGCTATAAATCTGCTCCTCCTCTCCCACCATTAATCTGAGCTATCCCCCTTGTCAGGTCTGAAGCCAAAGGACACCAGTTTCAAACAGTATGACTGTCAAGTTGCTCGGCGTGTAATAAATCACTCACAGTGTCTTCTCTTTCATGTCTGCTGAGCTGGGGGGATTCAGCAGACGCTTCATAAACACTTCCATACCCACCCGGCCTTTGCTTGCCCCGGTTTGAGCATTCCGCCTTGGCCACGAACACAGTATCTCTCCTTCCATCTCCCCACAGATGGTAAACGATTCACTTTGCAAGCTGCAGAGGATGAAAGGGCCTCCTTTGAATTGTGCTGGCAAGAAGGAGGGTCTCTGTTCTGTTCCCTCGACTCATGTGATCCGGGCCAAAAAAAAAAAAAAAAAAGCTTGCAAGGCACCTTTGTAGCTGAATTGTGAAATGTTGTGGCAGTCCTATCCAAACATCACGGCTGATACTTTAGCATGTATCCTATGGTATCCTATCCTGGCCATTTATAAGTAAGGATCTTGCAAGGAATTGCTGGCAGGAATAAAGAACTAGACAGCTTACCCGCCAACCCAAACCCTGCTGTCTAGAATGCTCTTAAGGGCTTGATGTGGCCAATTGGATGGGAATGTATGGATGAGAAGCCATGCATGTTAGCTATCTGTATGTGTGTAAATAGCTGTCAAGTTGCAGCTGGATTATGGCGACCCTGTAGGGTTTTCAAGGCAAGAGAGGAACAGAGGTGCCTACTTCTGGATAGCATCCCTAGACTTCCTTGGTGGTCTCTCATCCAAGTACTAACCAGGGCCAACCCTGCTTAGCTTCTGAGATGTGATGAGATCAGGCTAGCCTGGGCCACCCAGGTCAGGGTGTTATCTATCTAGTATATATTTATCCCACTGTCTCTCCGAAGACAGCACACATAGTTTTCCCTTCCACATTTGAGCCCCATAACCACCCTATGAGGCAGGTTAGATTATAGGAGTGACTGGCCCAAGGTCACCCAGCAACCTTAATGGCAGGAACAACACTACAGTGACTCGTGTGTCTCTTAATTTGTTATAAAGATTTAATCCCCGCACCCCACTTTTGATCAATCCAGGTCCATGGTGGCTTCTAATAGGGTAAGAGGATTCAGTACTCTGGTCTATGTTTTTATAGTGGGCTGGGTTTTTGGTGCGGGATTTTAATTAATATGTTTTGTTTATTGTTCTGGGGTTTTTTTGTTTTGTGAGCTGCCTCAGGAGAGGTGGCATGTATGTTTTCTAAATAAATAAATAAACACATATAAATAAATAAATAAACACAAATAAATAAATAAACACAACTCCATATAAAACTTGGTCCCTGGCTGAGGTCTTGGTGATGAAGCAGTTATGAGAGACACAGGGCTATAGCACAAAGTAGCTCACATTTTTACAAAAAAAAAAAAAAAAATTGCAAATTTTATTTTATTTTTTATGTTAGTCTCACCTTTCTCCCCAATGGGGACCCAAAGCATCTTGAATCATTCTCCTCTCCTCCATTGAATCCTCAAACAACCCTGTGAGGTAGGTGAGGCCGAGAGTGTGTGACCAGCCCAAGTGTCAGTGAACAGTGGGAGGGGGAGGAGCTATGATCAGAACAGAACCTCCCCCTGTGTGAATGGAAAACGATGGAACGGATTGGGCAAATCCGGCCCCGCACGAGACAGCCAAGCGTGCCTCGTGGGGGCCGCGTTTGCCTCCTCGTGAGGAGCCCTGTATGTAGTGTGAGCATAGGCTGGTTGCCCCCTTTTACGGGGAACCGGGTAGGAATTTTTTGGTTCCATTCTCGCATTGGCCATTGAGATGGAGTCTTTTTCGCCTACCCTGCACTGCGGTCAGTGGATTGAGGAATTGGTCTGGGATGGTGACTGGGGATTAGTTCGTCACTTTGTTAGGGCAGAATTAGCTTAAAAAATACAGTTCAGCGGCCGCAAGCACCAATTAATAACCCCGGGTGGGGGGTAAAGGGGTCTGCTCGACCAGCCTTGTAGCTGTGCGGCCTGGGTGAAGCTTGCAGACCGCCTATGGGGATGGTCACGACGGAGACTCAGCACTGGCCATGCGGGGTGCTTGAGGGCTCCTGAGGGCGCATCCCAATTTTGGCTCGGCCGGGATTGCAAGCGACTTATGGTTGGCTCCAACCTGGGGCCCCCCGGTGTCTTGCATCATAGGGCTTAAGAGTGGGAGTCGATGAAAACGACGCCAGGCCCAGCCTCGTCGCTGTTTCCAGGGTTGCCCTTTGCCGTTAAGTTAAGAAGTTTTTAATTTAATAAAGTGGCCTTATTTCATCCAAGCTTGTTGTCTGACTGTTTCTTCCGTCTGGGGGGGCAAATCTCGTCCTACTGTTCCTGCTTTTACGATACTCCTTTTAAAGCAACTTTTTTTGCTTTCTCAAGTTTAAAAAGCATTGTTTAAAAAGCGTTATTTGCTGGTGATGTCAAATAAAGGAATCCTAAATGGAAAAGAAAATGGAATAAATAATTCAGATTTTATTTCTGTGTTACTTTGGGCAGGCCTCTTTTTTGCTTTTCTTTCTGAATATGTGATTGATGTTTTATCAATATTTGAAGAAGAGCTGAATGATCCCCCCATTGTTATTGCTTTCCTCCCACCAATCAATTTCAGGAACATATGAATCAAACCTGATTAGAAAGTGGAATGGCTGGAGGTCACATTGTTATTAATGGTCTCATTGGTTTTACATAAATTATAGTGCTCTCCTGTCCTGTTAGCTGGGATGCTTGAGAGACAATGAGAAAGTGTTCTCTCATGCCGCTACACAGGGTGGCCAAATTTAATCCAAATACTGCTTTTCCTGTGCATTTGCTCTCATGAAATCTCTTCATGAGCCAACCAGAAGGAACAGAGGAAGGCAGTTCTGGTGAATTCACTTTATGGAGACCTGGGAAAAATTAATACATTAATATATCACACTATATCCCATTCCTTCATGGCAACGTGGCCAGAAAATGCCTCCAAACTCTCAAGTTTCCCATTAACATGTTAAGGTTTAATAGGGCTGTGGCTCAGTTGTACAGCATCTGCTTGGCATATAGAAGGTCCCAGGATCAGTCCTCAGACCCTCCAGTTTTAAACAAGGATCAAGTAGTAGTAGGGTTACCAGCTTCCCACTCCCAGCTCCTGCAGCTTAGCTGGGTGGCTAAGGACAAAATGGGAGGTATGATGATTCCTGGTGTGATGATGTTGCTTCCAGCACAACCCGGAAGTGACATCACAACATAATGTGACACTCTAGCATTTGCCTAAACCTCTATAGTTAAACATTGGAATTCAGGGTGAATGCTGGAGCATCTCTCCTGTGCAATGATGCTGCATCATGCTGGAAATGATGCCATTGCACTGAGGATGCCAATCCTCCCCCGAACCAGAAGTCCCTTCCTCCCATCTCTTGCCATTTCACAGGCCACACCTGGCAACCTTAGGTAGTAGGTGATGTGAAAGACCTCTAACCTGCGACCCTGGAAAGCCACTGCCTGTTGGAAGAGACAATATTAACTTTAATAGGCCAGGGGTCTGACTTAGTATACGGCAGCTTCACTTGTTCACTGGTCATATCCTTGCCATGACGAAAGAATTGTGAGCCTACTAGTGGCAGGAGAAAGAAGATGCTGGAAGCAATTAAGAACTGCTGCTTCTCGGCAAGCCGCTGTTGTACACAGACCAACAGCCAAGAGAGAAGCTGGCTGGGAGCAAAGCCGGCTTGCGCTGTGAACTCCGAAGTCGGAGGTTTGGCTGGAATATATTTACCTCCTTTGAAGCTGGCTCTAACTCACAGCCCCGCAAAGCACTCTGCCAATACAGCATTTGCTGATGTATAGCTACAGCCATTCCCACTGTTTCCTTTACTCTGTCTCAGTATAGAATAATATGCGATTAATTGATTTTCTGTCGCTCTTTTAGTACGGAAAATTAATTTTGGAGCAACCTTGTTTTCTCAGGGTATGAATTCTCTACATGCCGAGTAATTCCACTCGTACATTATTCATGAGCGAGAATCGTGATGGAGTGCGCGAGCGAGGCAGCCCCCAAGGCCGCAAGTTGATAGTCTCTGCTAGTGATACAACAATATTCCACTGATGCTTCTAAATAATTCACATCTACAACTCAATTTGGCACTAGATGCAGGGCCTTGAATGTGATGGGGGGGCAGCGGGAGGAGAGAAGCACCTTGGCGGAAGAGCCTCAATGACAAGGCACAAGGGGGATTTTGCCTCTCACTGGTTCGGCCTCCTCTCACCGAGACTCTGATGCTGGTTTGTACCTTTAATCCATCAGTCCATTCATTAAAATATTTATACTTTCCCCTTTTTCCAGATGGAGGGGCTGTGGCTCAGTGGTGGAGTAGCTGCATGGCATGCAGAAGGTCCCAGGTTCAATCCCTGGCAGAGGGTCACCAGCTCTGGGTTGGGAAATATGGATTTTTGGGGACAGAGCCTGGGAAAGATGGGGCTTGGGGAAGGGAGGAACCTCAGAATGGTACAGTGCCGTAGAGCCCACCTTCCAAAGTAGCTCTTTTCTCCAAGGAACTGATCTCTATTGTCTGGAGATTTCCAGGCCACACCTGGAGGCTGACAACCCTACCTTAAAGGATCTGGCAGAAGGTGCTGTGAAAGACCTCGGCCTGAGAACCTGGAGAGCAGCTGCCAGTCTGAGTAGACAATACTGACCTTGATGGACCAAGGCTCTGATTCAGTACAAGGCAGCTTCATGTGTTCATGGAGACTCGAGGTCTGTCCAGGTGGAAGGGTAAAGCATTATTCTTGTTACTGTTGTTATTGCTTTTAGTCACATCCCATCTCTCAACATAAATTCTGAGAGAGGGCCATTGTGGTAGGAGGGTCTGAGTGGGACAGGCAAGGCTTGGATTCAAATTTTCTCACTTCCATTAAGTTCACAGAGTGATTGGGGACCAGTTGCTCTCTCTCAGCCTAACCTACCTCACAGA
>NW_015170901.1:566713-611892 GCF_001447785.1 Gekko japonicus | reverse complement strand
CCTGAAACCTGAGAACCATGTTAGCTTTTTCCATCTGTAGCTGTAAAACTCAGTTCTCTTGGCAATTCTGCTTCATTTCCACCTCTCCCATCCTTTTCTTTTAACTTCTTGCTTGTGGTGTCTATCTCTTTAATTTTCTCGTTTGCCTGCTCCACTTTTTTCTCTGTTTCATTCAGCTGGAGCTGCTGTGCAGCAAAAGTTTTATTCATCACAGTCGATTGCTGGTTAATACCATCCAGTTATTCCATCACCGGCTTGAGCATATTTGCCAGAAGTTTGAGAACATCTGCTCCCTCTTCCAGCCAAGGACTCTGACTGCCCAGTTTCATTTTAAACTTTCTCTGCTGGGCCGCCATCTTTCCCGTTTTGTTTACAGTTTCTACTGCTCCCACAAAACTTGGAAAACTTGCCAAGTACCTTTGCAATTCAGATAAGTCTCTCAAAACACTTTCAGTTTAATTCCTCCCCTCTCCTTCTTCGTGTTCGTTAACCGCTCATTCGCAAAAGAGGCATCCCTCTTTGCAATCACTGTTTCCGATCACAGGGGTGGAATCACTTTTCAAACTACTCCATTTTATTTAGAACTCACGTTCATTGTCAGCCAGTTTATCTGACCACGCTCGGTTTTACGCCATTCCGCTCGATCTTCAGCGCTTGTCCCGGTCAGTCCAGCTTGTGCCCGAAGGCCACTCAGCGACTGGACCATTGGGGTGGAGGGGAGCCTCAATTCTCCGGCATTATGCCATCGAAGAGGCTACCCCTCAAAAGCCCCCTGGCCTGGAGCCTATCGCAAAGGCTCCACGGGGGTGTCACTTGAGGTGGCACCCCACCAGGCCGCTGGTGTGTGATTCGCCCTCCTCTGTTGTGAGGAGAGCGTCCGCCATCACTGTTCCGTCGAACGGAAGTTGTAAAGCATTACTCTCGTTACTGCTGTTATTGCTTTTAGTCACATCCCATCTCTCAACATAAATTCTGAGAGAGGGTCATTGTGGTAGGAGGGTCTGAGTGGGACAGGCAAGGCTTGGGATTCAAATTCTCTCACTTCCATGAAGCTCACAGAGTGAT
This sequence comes from Gekko japonicus, assembly GCF_001447785.1. NCBI lineage: Eukaryota > Metazoa > Chordata > Lepidosauria > Squamata > Gekkonidae > Gekko > Gekko japonicus. The sequence continues at coordinate 610,827 of NW_015170901.1, read as the reverse complement.
TGGGGACCAGTTGCTCTCTCTCAGCCTAACCTACCTCACAGATTTGTTGTGAGGATAAAACAAGGGAGAGAGAACACTAACCCAAAAGAAAGGGGGAGGTTTAAGACAGCTGAGGGCCAAAACGCAAGTGGTCTCCTTCCATTTTAAAATGTAAACTGCACACATGTACAGCTCCCGTTTACATCAGGACATCTGAAGGGGGGGGGGTTAACCCATTCCCACTGAGAGTTTCTAATAAAAAACGAGCTCCCTATATTCTAATTAACACTTTAAAGAGACAGAGATGTGCCCATTAAAAAGCCATTTCCCCCTCCTTAAAATACTAATAACAGTGTGGTCTCTGCATGAATGAAAACAAACTGGGCATGAAGGGGTGAATCCCTTACCCTCCTTTGGCTTGGCCCCAGTCCATATCACAGCTGTGCATGCAATTTACCCTTCATGATTGACTGAGATCTGCAAGAAGCAAGTAGACAATTTATTAAACTCCATGAACAGTCTGCGTATTTCAGTCAAACCTCTCACATTATATTCTTCCGAAGGCCTAAGACCTAGAAGGAATTTAACTTTGCACATTTGCAATAAGGCCAGGGATGATACCCAAGCAGCTCTTACTAGAGGAAATCAACAAGCTCTAAATGATACATCGGACTTCATAGCCCTTGCGGATATAAGGACTTGCTCTACTCCTCCTAACAACAATGAAATGGAAACTTCCTTCAACTTACATTACCACTTTTGAATCTGGAAACCCCTTCCCCCCATTTTTTCATTCATTTTTATTGCTCATAGACCCATAAGTCGTAAGCAAATCCTCCAGTATATATAATTCTATTTTGGTCATGGACTTCCCTGAATATTCCAACACGCTCCAAAATCAGTTCGCTCTCTGATCTGTCATTCAGAGGGTCTCCCTATCCACTGGCTGCTTTGCCTGAGTCCTGCCTCCAACATTCTAAACAGGCTGCTGTTCCTCCCCTCCCCCACAGCCAGTCAGAACACAGTTGTCATTTGCATATGTGGCCTGATTCGCCTTTGCCTTGGAACACAGAGGTCGTTTGCATATGCAGCCTCACTGACCTTTCCGTCTAACATTCTAAACTGTTTGCTGTTGATGTTCTGAGGTAAAATAAATTTCCCCTTAGTGTCTGTTGGGGGAAACCATGGTTGCAAATCTCCAGGTGAGGGCTGAAGATCACTCAGAATTACAACTGCTTTCCAGATGGCAGAGATCAGTTCCCCTGGAGAAAATGGTGGACCTTATATCCTGCTGAGATGGCCCCTGTATGACAGCCAATGTGAGTAGCAGTCAGGGCTTCAGCTACTAAAACTGATGTCCAGATGACCCAGATCAGTTCTCTTGGAGACAATGGCTGCATTGGGCAGTAGATTCTATGGCATTATACCCTGCTTAGGTCCCTCCCCACCCCAAATCATGCCCTCCCCAGGCTCTACCCCTCAAATCTACAGGTATTTCCCAACCCAGAGTTGGCAACCGTGTAATCAGCTATGGAACTACTTTCCAGACCCTTGGAACCCAGAAAACATGGCACAGGAGGAGGTGCTTTTCTACCTTAGCTGCCACTGCATAACACCCCTCTCCCCCTCAAAAAAATAAGTCAGAGGTGGAGAGAACGGTATCTGTTACCATGAGGCTGTCCTCCCATTCTACCCACTTGGGGCAGCAAAATGACTTGAGACAGCCCTTATAGCTAAGCAGAAGGAAAGAAACATGGCTTGCCTCCCTCCATTTTCTGCTTCCCTCTGCCACCCCACCAGACACAGTCGGGACACTCATCTGGAGCTTCCTTCTAGATCTCGTTGTATTTCTTCCCACGACGAGCATTACTCCTAGTAGGATATAATACAAAATACAACATATATACATACAGTACATTCTGGAAACCCCTATAATTTCCAAGTGGCCAAAAGAGTGTTCATGACTCCTCACAGCTCCTACACAAGATCTCAACTGGGCCATCAACGCAAGATCCTCCACTCACTCACAACAAGAGGAGGTGACCCTGTCTTCTGAATGTAGGGAGTAGAAACTGATGGTTTTTCACTCCACAGACACCTCCAAGCAGGGGTCATTTTGTAGAAAAAGAGCTAGGGGGACTCATTAGCATAACTCATTAGCATATGCCACACCCCCTGACATCACCGGAAGTGTGTCCTCCCCACAGCCGGCGGCGACCTCCAGCGGGCACCAGCAGGGAGCTCCAGGCCCCGCCCTCCCGCACCTCACCCGTGGGGATGGCGTCCCCCCGCGTCCCCCCCAAATGACCCCTGCCTTCAAGTCTTGTCCTGGAACATTGCAGGGTGGCAGTCTAAGAGTTCAGATCCATCCTTCATGAACTATCTCCCCCTGTTTGGTTTTGCTGTTTTGCAAGAAACCTGGACACAAATGCCTCTAACGGTTGATGGGTTTGTCACAAAAATATTACCAGCTTTCGGGGCTGGGAAGAAAGGACATAAAGGGAGACTTGAGGGAGGACTGGCCTTTCTAATTTTTACAAAATTATAAGCCATGGTGATTTATTTAGGCTGTGACTGCCATCACACTCAAGCTATCTTGGTTAAACTTCATAATTTTCAACTTTTGATTGTGAACGTATACATACCCCCCTTAAATAATAAGACTGAGATCTGTAATATTCGTCACATCTGTTTTTGCCCTTACAGTAGCAATGTATAGATCCAGGTGGTCAGTTGTGCTGGTCTGAAGCAGTAGAACAAATTTAGAGTCCAGTGGCACCTTTAAGACCAACAAAGGTTTATTCAAGGTATGAGCTTTCATGCACATACACATTTTTTCAAATACACTAGAAGGCAGGTAAGATTCTTTGGCAAGCCAAATCCATATAGGGTAAAATTGGAGCTACAACACAGAAAAAACAGCATAAAAGCATAAAAACCTAGTGGTTAATATTACTTATCAGGATATATAGCCATAGCAATAAGAAGAAACCTTGCTACTATTTCAGTTATTTCCATATCTGGATTATGAAGCAAAAAAAAAGAACCTTAAAATCGTCAGGAATCTCTGAAAATTTAGCTAATATATGGTACAGAAGATCCCGACGGGCTGAAGGTAAGGTTCAAACTTATAGACAGGGGCTGAACAGCAATGTATATTGAAGAAAACCTCTGATCCAGGACATTAATCCTTTACCCAAATAAAAAAACCCAACCCTACAGCACCTTTAAAAAGATTTTGAAATTTAAGTCACTTACAGGGCAGCTGGGGATATGGTTGCCAGCTCCAGGTTGTGAAATTCCTGGAGATTTGGGGATGCAGCCTGGGGAAGACAGGGACCTCAGTTGGGGTACAATGCCATAGAGTCCACTCTTCAAAGCATCTATGGCCCCAGTCACATGGAGAATTTGCCACGCAAAAGGCTGGGCGGATTTTCAGGGTGTGATCACACTGCAACATCTGGCAAGCGTAGTACACCCATGGCCAACCCATGGCGTGCCACCAAAGATGTGCAGTTAAAAAGTACCTGCAAAGATCTACTAGCAAATGGTTTGCCACGGGCTGCAGATGGACTCATTTAGTGTGATCGCGCCGGCACGCGCCTATTCCCTCTGGCCATCCTCTTTGCAGCGCACGCCAAAGGATGAAACCCCAGTGCACCACCGTTGCATCTGATCGCATAATGGCGGATCAGAATGCCATGGCGCAAATAGCCACACCTCCCCCCCGCATTTTCCGGCACGTGTGGCCAGGGCCCATGTTCTGCAAGGGAACTGATCACTATAGTCTGGAGATTTGATCCCAGGAGATCCCCAGGCACCACCTGGAGGCTTGCTTCTCCACCTGTGGGAAGTGAGTTTTTATCCCATTGCCCCACAGCATTGTAGGGCTTCATGATCGGGCCCTCGTGGCATTTTTAAATGATCTTTATCATGTCTAGTTGGGCCCACAGTCATACAAGACCTATGTGTTCTCCTTTCTTTATGTCTGTGCTCTTCCTGCTCTGGATCGGGGCCATGGCCTGGTGCAGAAGGAGCAAGCCCTTCACAGAAAACGGACGTCAAGCACCCGACAGACATAGCATAATCGCTCTCTCTCCCCTTTCCAGCCCGTGAAAATCGTCAGTCTTGTCAAGAGTCTGGCTGTTTGTCCAAGACAGTTTTGATTTGTCCCATTTATTTCCACCAGGAAAATCTGTATTGGCCCGAGGCAACCTGGTACTGATTGGATGCAGCAAGTAACATCCAGTGAGTATTCATTATATTTGCCCAGGGACAAAGAAAGGGAGAGAATCAAAATGACCCTCTGCTTTACAGGGAAGGAACAAGCAGGGGAACCTTCAGGCTGGCTACAAGAAGCATGAATGTTACATTGGAGTTGTCACTGTCTCAGCAAGTGAATGGCAGGCCCATCCCCATTCATCACATGAAGGGTACTCAGCCTATTATTTTCTGGAGGGGCCAAGTTTGCATTTCCCAAAATATTTCCAAGTAAACACCAAAGACCAGGAGACAGGACTTGCCAGTCAGGTTACGTATTTTATAGCCACATTTAGATAATCTTCGCAGGGGTACAGCCAGAGGGTAAGAGGAGTTTTGAGATCATGGCGGTAGACTCCTCCTGTCAGTTCTCCAAAGCACGGACTGAACATTCCTTCATGCACAGAACACCTGAAAGCCAGCTTGGTGAAGTGGTGTTGGGCTAGGATCTGGGAGATCCAGGTTCGAATCCCCACTCTGCCAGGGAAGTTTGCTGTGTGGATTTGGACCACTTACTGTCTCTGTCAGCCTAAATGACCTCACAGGGTTGTTGTGAGGGTAAAATGGAGGAGGGGACGCCCATGTATACAACCATGAGTTCATTAGCAGAAGGACGGGATAAAAAGTACTAAAAAACCCCAACACATGCAGGTTCTCTTTGTGCAATTGGATCTGTTGCAAAATATGCAAGCCCCCAGAGCATGCGTGCTGGGCCTATGACTGCTCAGAGTGTATAAGCTCTGTAAAAAGGTTTACATTAATGCACAAAGCTTAGCGACAAGGTGAATGAGCATGGTCCTAATCCCATTGATTGTACCTAAATGAGAACATGGCTTTTGTCTATGGTTACAGTTTATACAGACAGTATGGTGTAGTGGTTAGCGTGTCAGACTAGGATCTGGGAGACCCAGGTTTGAATCCCCACTCTGCTACAGAAGCTCTCAGGGTGACCTTGGGCCAGTCATTGTCTCTCAGCCTAACCCACCTCACAGGGGTGTTGTGAGGATAAAATGGACTTTATAAGGATGTTAGTTTCCTGATGGAAAATAAATTCAAAGTGGGGAAAAATCCTGACCTGGATAGCCCCAGCAAGCGATCTCAGAAGCTAAGCAGGGCCAACCCTGGCAAGTACTTGGATGGGGGACTTCCAAGGAATACCAGGGCCAGGACACAGAGGCAGGCAATAGCAAGCCGCCTCTCTGAAATGTCCAAGCCCCACTAGGGGTCGTCAGAAGTCAACCATGACGCCCAGGCATGCACGCACGCACACACACACAAATACTCACACAAAAACAAAAAACAAAACCCAAAGTGGAAAAATTGTTTTCACTGTGTTTGTTCCACTTTGGTCCAACAGTGGGACAAAAAGGGTTATTGACGTCAAATCGCAACCAATGAAAAATCCAAAAGGCTTCATAGATAAGGTAGCAAAATTGCAGGGCCACATTGGCTTTGTCATTAACCATAAAAAAAAAAAAACCGCCGGGGGGGGGGGGTGTTTTAAGATCTGACCTCTTTTCTGCTGAAAGTTACTTGTGTGTGTCTGTGGAACGTCAGCAATATAAGCCACCAGAGATGTCCCATAAAAGGCCCCTTCCTCTGCTTCCTCGAGTTTGCTGTGCGGCCACTTTGTTGAGTACACCAGATGCGGCAACAACAGCTCAAGGCCTATAACCTCCCTCCAAATGGTAATAATTCCCCCCAGGACCCTAACACACTCATAATTTACAACTGTGCTAAAATGAACATTATTTCAAGCTAAGCTTATTCTCGAAGGGACAAGTGAATTGCGCTGGCTTTCTGCTGACTGCGATATTTAGCGAAGTTTCTGTTTTTAAATGTCATGCATTCGTGTTCATTACTCCCAAATAATTGCCCCAAAGATCAGCAGCTAGACAGGAAAGAGCACTTTATATCACTGTTAGTCAATTTCATCTCTGCAAAAGAACCAGAGGGAGCTGGGCTTGGTGGTGTGGTGATCAAGCAGTTATCACTTTAGTGACAGCAGAGAGCCAATAATGTAGCCAGAGGCAACACTTCCACTTCCCAGTTCGAACCATTTGATTCAGCGTCATCACAACAACATACTTTCTGATGTTTGGATACCGCATTGTCATTGCTGCGTCATTCCCAAGCACCTGGCATGAACTTGGTGTAAGGTGAATGTGTTTTGATTGCAAAATGTATGTAATCCATCCAAGTCCAAGACTAGGAATCTCATTAACTCTGGAGGGGAAAAAAAGCAGTGCACTGAAGACCAACTTTGTAAACTAGGAAGAATATTTGCACAATTTACTCTAAAACAGAGGTCCACTTCAGGAGCTAGAAGCACTAAGGGAGGGGCTGTGGCTCAGTGGCAGAGCATCTGCTTGGCATGCTGAAGGTCTCAGGTTCATTTCCCTGCATATCCAGCTAAAAGGATCAGGTAGCAGGTGATATGAGAGACCTCTGCCTGAGACCTTGGAGAGCCACTGCCAATCTGAGTAGACAATACTGACCTTGACAGACTGATGGTCCAATTCAGCATGAGATAGCTTCATGTATTCATGTGTGCAGAAGAATAAAGGACGCAAATGCTATGCTGGGGATTATTAGGAAGGGAACTGAAAACAAATCAGCCAGTATTATAATGCCCCTGTATAAATTGATGGTGAGACCTCACTTGGAATACTGTGTACAATTCTGGTCATTGCACCTCAAAAAAGATAGCATTGGGAAAAGTGCAGAAAAGGGCAACTAAAATGATTAAGCGGATGAAACATCTTCCCTATGTAGAAAAGTTAAAGAGGTTAGGGCTCCTTAGCCTGGAAAAATGGTGATTGGGAGTTGACATGACAGAGTTTTACAAAATCATGCATGGGGAAGAGAAGGTCGAGAAAGAAGTACGTTTCTCACTCGCTCACAATATAAGAACTTGTGGACACTCAATGAAAATTATGAGCAGTAGGCATAGAACAGATAAAAGGAAGTACTTCTTCACCCAGAGAGTACTTAACACGTGGAATTCACGACTGCTACACGCACAGACAGCTTCAATAGGGGATTGGATAAACATATGGAGCAGAGGTCCATGAGGGAACCTTTACCTTTTATAAATGGAACACTATTTCTGGGGCAGTGTTCTTGGTGTTTGAGGGAGCAACAGTGGGAGGTCTTCTGGAGTCTGGCCCTGCTGCTGGACCTCTTGATGGCACCTAGATTTTGGCCACTGTGTGACACAGAATGGTGGACTGGATGGGCCATTGGTTTGATCCAACATGGCTTCTCTTATGTTCTTATGTTGATATTATGAGCACGGCCAGTTCTAGGTTTTAGGGGAGGCTGGGTAAAGCATTCCCAGGACCCAAACTCCCCTCCACCGGCCACCACCAGCACCCTGCTCATTTCTTTCTTTATTCTCACTCACCCATAAGCCTCTCACGTGCCTGTTAGCCCTTCCCCTGTCTGCTCATGAGCCCTTCCACCACACATGCTTACAGCTGCCTACAGCCAGTTCTGTAGCCATGGGGGCATTTGAGGACAATGCCCCCCACGGATTATGCCCCATCCTGGGAGGACACCAGACCCACCCACCCCTCAGTGCACCACATTCCTTACTCCTGCCTGCCACAGCTTCACCAACTCTTCCTGTGGTGGGTGGGGAGGGAAGAGCCGAAGTGGTGTGCCGCGCTAGGTGAGGGAGAGGAGTCTGATTGGCCAGCTGTTCCTGCTCTGCTCAGGCAACTGGGTCTCCCTCCCCTCCTGCTCCCCTTCCTGGAAGCAGGAAGCAACATTCTAGGTTTTAGGGGAGGCTGGGTAAAGCGTTCCCAGGACCCCAACTCCCCTCCACCAGCCACCACTAGCACCCTCCTCACTTCTTCCTTTATTCTCACTCACCCATATGCCTCTCACCTGCCTGTTAGCCCTCCCCCTGTCTGCTCACGAGCCCTTCCACCACACATGCTTACAGCTGCCTACAGCCAGTTCTGTAGCCATGGGGGCATTTGAGGACAATGCCCCCCACGGATTATGCCCCATCCTGGGAGGACACCAGACCCACCCACCCCTCAGTGCACCACATTCCTTACTCCTGCCTGCCACAGCTTCACCAACTCTTCCTGTGGTGGGCGGGGAGGGAACAGCCGAAGTGGTGTGCTGCGCAAGGTGAGGGAAAGGAGTCTGAGTGGCTGGCTGTTCCTGCTCTGCTCAGACAACTGGGTCTCCCTCCCCTCCCGCTCCCCTTCCTGGAAGCAGGAAGCAACAGGAAGAGCCGTGTTTGCCTCCCCTGCGTTCGCCGGCCTCTCCTTCTCCCTCTCAAGTGACATCTCCTACCGGCCCTGTGGAAACATTCTGGCTGGGGGGCTGCCTACAGCCCTTTCCCTGCCGGAATTAGGTAGTGTGTACAGCTGCAAGCATGGGTGGTAGAACACTAGCAAGTGAGTGGCTATAGGGGTTGGCATCAGTGGACCCTACCAAAAACTCTGGGCCTCAGCAGCTGCCCCATCTTAGGCTATGCTGATGGCGGCTCTGAGCATGAGTGCTGCCAAAGAGACAAAAGACCAACCTGCTCAGTTAGCTGCTTTGTGACCCGATGAACACACAAAGCTGCCTTATACCAAGTCATACCTTTGTTCTATCCAGATCACTATTGTCTACTCTGGCAGCTGTTCTCCAGGGTCTTAGGGTGGGGTTATGCAAATGCTTAGAATGCCGAATGACCCCACCCTAAGGGTTATGCAAATAACCCTTAGGGTGGGGTCATTCGGCATTCTAAGCCAATGCCTATTTCTGTGCCATGGTCTATCTCTGCAGTGGTGCCTACAAGAGCTGGGCTGGTTTTAATCATTCTAAACAAACGCATCCTTAAAAAAAATGGCTTATGTTTCTTACAGGCCATTTTACATTTGACATGTTGTATTTGACAGCTGGGACTCAAGAGGTACATGAGCATCACATCATTTTTGAAGGGTGACATTTGTATGTGATTAAGTGTGGATCTTTCCTTTAAAAGAATGTTAGTGACAGTCAAGAAAGGAGCAAGGAAGAAGGTGCAGCACAGGGACTCCTATTTCCATAAGGAAGACACAGCAGCCAGGATTGGGATGACCAGAGGTCGATTCGGGGGGGATCGCGGGGGATCGCCGTTTCCCCAGGTGAGGTGTGGGGGTGGGCACATGACGAAGCCCTGCCCCCTGCTTCCGGCCACCCCCTGCTTCCAGCCTCATTCTGTTCCAGAAGGAGGAAGAAGCAGGAGGGTAAGTTGGCATCCTCCCCATCTGCCTGGCTGAGGCCACTCTACATGGCCTCCGCAAGGACTCCCGGCCCCATCCAGGAGCTTCCCCGAGGTAGCTGTGTTAGTCTGTTGCTGCAAAATAGTCCAAGAGTTCAAATAGCACCTTTAAGACTACAAATAGCACTTTTAAGACTAACCTTTAAGACTAAGACTAACTGAGTGGTGGGTATGGCCTTATGACACACTTCCGGTGATGTCAAGGGGTGTGGCATATGCTAATGAGTTATGCTAATGAGTTCCCCTAGCTCTTTTTCTACGAAACAACCCTTGGGGATGACCATGTGAAGCTGCTTTATAGTAACCCTGTCCACATGTTACAGTGAACAGACATACATCTTGCATGCACCTGCACACATCTGTTTGTAAGAAAGAGCCAATGCATGTTCACTTTACAAATGAAGTTGGAGACCAGCACCTAGATAAAGGTGGGGGCTGTATCACACATTTTATTTTTATTTATTTATATTTACACTTATATCCCACCCTCCCCGCCATTCAGCAGGCTCAGGACGGCTAACGCCCTCCCCGCCATTTGGCAGGCTCATGGCGGCTAACGACATCAATAAATATACATTAAAAGCAACTGTACATGTGTTGAGTGTAACATGAGGATTACATAATGCACATTTTTAAAAAAAACAGGCGTACACTGTGCATGAATTGTACCTGAGTTCACTGAAACTTGTGATCAAAGCTACTGAGTCAACCCATTCATACATCTAGTTCAGTAATGTCAAGTCGAACTGGTGGCAACTCTCTGGGCCCTCAGACAAGAGGACACGGGGGAAATTGTTACAAAAAGGGCCCTTACTACTTCAGTTGCTTTCTCCCTACCATCCCTTTCCATTAATACATCAGCACCCTACATAACTCAAACCTATGTATAATGTACACTGTACATTAACAGCAAAGTCAGTTTTTATTTTATTTATTTTTGTTTACTTTATTTATATCACGTCTTTCTTCCCAATGGGGATTCAAAGGGGCTTACATAATTCTCCTGCCCTCCATTGTATCCTCACAGCAATCCTGTGAGGTAGGTTTGGTTGAGAGTGTGTGACTGGCCCAGGGTCACCCAGCAAGCTTCCATGGCACCAGTGGGGATTCGAACCTGGATTTCCCAGATCCTAGTCCAACACTTAAACCACTACACCTTGCTAGCTTTAACACACTGGTCTGCTGCTCCTGTTCCTGCTGCTGCATGGCCCTGAGTTACAATAACTGGCCCGAGACCTCCTTTGTGGCTAAACCAGGGTGTGAACTTGGGTCTCCCCAGTCCAAGCCCATCACTGTCCTTGCTACCCACAAGTATTGCTGCCCCTTTCTTAACTGTACTACCTCCTGTCCACTTTGTGCCTTACTATCTCTAGTTATGGATGTTCCAGGAGGGGAAAGAGAAAGGGAGATGGAGGAGCATGTCAGCCTGAATTTCTGCCTCCTTGTTACTGGTGCTTCAGGTGTCTCCGGAGTTTCCACTTTTGTGGCAGGATTAAATATTAAACCATGTAAGATGCTGCAGGCAGGGTAATCAATCACTTCATCACTGCCAATGCATATCAAGGAGGCAGAGGGGCAGAGAAGAGGAAAAGACAGCTACAGCCCAGCATCAGCCACTTCTTTTAATGGATTATCAAGTGTGAGGGATTCTGTTTCTTTTCCCTTTGGGGAAATCGCTAGTAGTAGATGTAGACCAGTAAGATAACCGGGGTTAAGAGTGGATTTTCCCCCCTCTCCATGCCTGCATTTTCTGGAACTTCACATTGCTTCCCTCCTCTTTAACTAAGCCAGTGAGAGAATGTAGAACACCTGAGATCATCAAATCCCTACTCTGCAGAGTTGCTGAAAAATTCCAGGCTCCAGCTGCCGCAGACTACCCAGATCCAGGCCAAAGATTTTTAAAAGATATTTATAGCCAGCTTTTAACCACAGTGGGGACCCAAAGCAGCTTACATTGTTCTCCCTTCTGCAATTTTATTCTCAAAACAGTCCTGTGAGGTAGGCCAGGCTGGGACCCAGAGTGACTGGCCCAAATTACTGCATGGGTTGCCAAGCCGCGGCGGGGGATCCACACGTCTTCACAGGATCCCTGCCGCAGGGGACAGTGATAAGCGTTGCACTGCTGTCGCCAGGATGTGACGCTACGCGTCGCTCTGGCAACAAGGCTGTTTGGAGTCCCGTTGCTAGAGTGATGCGTAGCGTCACATCCTGGCAACGGTGGTGCAATGCGTATCACTGTCCCCCACGGCAGGGATTCTGTGAAGACATGCGGATCCCCCGCTGCGGCTTGGCAGCGGATGTTATGGTTGCCAATGCCAAGTTTGGAAGTACCTGGAGATTTGAGGGTGAACCCTGGGAAAGTGGGGTTTAGGGAAGGGAGGGACCTTGGGAGAGTATATTGTCATGCAGTCCACCTTCCAAAGCAGCCATTTTCTCCAGGAGAAGTGGAATACATGTTTTAAATAGATAAATAAGTCATGAACGTAGTCCGGTGATCAATGGTAATTCCAGGTAATTCGTCCAGGCAACCCTACAAATTGAACCTGGGTCTCTTAGATCGTGTGTGTGTGTGTGTGTACACAACACCATCAAGTTACAGCTGATTTATGGGGACCCTGCAGGGGTTTCAAGGCAAGAGATGAACTGAAGTGGTTTGTCATTGACTCAGCAGTCAAGGCAAGAGATGAACTGAAGTGGTTTGCCATTGACTGCCTTTCAGCAGCCCTCAACTTCCTTGGTGGTCTCCCATCCAAGTACTAAGCAGGTCCAATCCTGCTTAGCTGCTCCCAGGCCATCCAGGTTAGGGCTTCCTAAACCATAGGAGAACACTAACCACTAGACCATGCTGGCCCTCATGTCAAGGTAAATCACATGACTTGGCTCGCTTGCATCGTCCCATGGGTTTTTTTTCTCGTTCCCCTCCTCAGCCTCATTACAGCTACTCCATGTAACCAGAAATGTCATCTGATCCTGTTCAAAGCTACCTTCTCGTTTGTTGCGAAAAGTCTGGATGTAGCACTGAAATTAGGTCCTAGGGCAGATTAAGTTCAGCCTTATCCACTGTGATAAATCAGAACTTGGGGATGTGGGGAGAATGCTGGATCACTGCTTCGCTGGCTGCCCAAGTACAGTCTGCAGTCCTTCAAGCGGCATTTCTTACTGTTTCCTGAATCACATGTGTTGGGGCTTGATATCACTCACATGCACGAGCGAAAGACCAGGATCTGGGAATGGTTCACAGACCTGTGTGTGTGTGTGTGGGGGGGAATTCGTTAGTTTTGACTAGGGCTGGATGGAGACATTAAAACAGCCCAGGAACAAGCTGAGCTGAGCTATATCTGTGGCTTTGGTAGCACTGCAAGGGGCACTGGGAGCTGCTGGCCAACAGTGATGGCTCACCCATTGCCTCATCCAGTCCTGCCAATATCTGGGTTCAAGATAACTGGCCCTGAGAGACAGCCAGCACCCCTGGGGCTTGGCTCAGCTTGCTGCTGGCTGCCAGCAACCCTCCAGGGCAGCCCGCAACCCGCCAGGAATATTCCTAGTACATTGAACAGCCAATCCATTCTTGGTTACCTGGTGGCTGAATGTTTCTGAGAATGCAGCACAGACCATTAGCTACCCAAATGATTGAATACACAAAGCCCAATCTATTACCATAAGAGTTGCTCTAGATAACTCTTCTTTCCATTGTAAAATACCTGCAAAAAAACCCCGACAAGCAGGGATTGGGGCGGTGGGAGGAGAGAGGCATAGCCCAGAGAGATTGTCTCCTGTCACGGTGTCCTAGTGAAGTACTGTGCTTCGTTGCTTTGTGTCCTCTGCATAAATGCAATTTCCCCAAATGTCAGAAGGAAAGCATTACAGATAACACACTGCGTGTGTCTTTGACCCAGTAAGTGCTGAAATCACAGATCTCATTATTCTGACACGATAGGGGTTTTTTTCCCCAGCTCCCCGCCGCAGTCCTGCTGCTCTTGTTTTGCAGACTGTAGACATAATTGCCGAAGGTGCAAATCCTCCACAGACAAATTCTTCTCTCGCTTTCCCCAAAACCTAACAAAATGCCAGCCATGGGTATGTACAAAGAAATGGTGCTTCAGAGCACACGAGAAAGTGCTGCGTGTTTTGGTCAGAGTGAAGTTAACCTTGGGAGGAGGTAGGTGTCAAGGCAGCAAAGGAAGGCAGCGCGGTCAGAATTCACAGATCCTTGATGAAATGGCAAATGTCCCGGCGATGTAATAACACAGTCTTTTATCCAGCTCATTGTATGCTCAAATATGAATGCACACAAAGCCGTATTATGCTGCTTGAGACCATTGGTCCATCAAGGTCAGTACTATCTATTCTGACTGGCAGGCTGCATCCCTTCAGGGTCTTCTGGGCAAAGACTTTTGCATCATTTACTACCTGCAATTTTTAATTCTTAAAATTGGTTTTATAGTGCATGGCCTATGGGCTGTTAAACTCAAATAAATTGAGCTTCAAACTGAACTGAACTACTACCTGAGCCATTGTTTAACTGGAGATACCAGGGACTGAATCTAGGACCTTTTGCACACAAAGAAGATACTCCACCACCAAACCAGGGGCCTTCAAATGCTATTGTGCTATTGTGGAATTCCTGGACCTGGACCTTCACTATTCTTTTTTTAAGCACAGCAGGCATGATAAAATTTTTTAGTGATCACAGGCATGTTAAACATCTTGTATTGCAAGATCAACCATATCCTTCAGTCTGTAGAGAAATACACTATTCACCTGGTCATATAAAGCCGCTTTATACTAAGTCAATTCAGTGGTCCTTTTAGCTCAGTATTGTCTACTGTAACAGGCTATGGAAGAAGGAGGAGAGAGAGGAGGAGATTGGATTTATACCCCGCCCTTCACTACCCAAAGGAGCCTCAAAGCAATTTACAATCTCCTTTCCCTTCCCCTCCCCACACCCTGTGAGGTAGGTGGGGCTGAGAGAGCTCTTTCGAGAACTGCTCATGAGAGAAATGATCTGAGAGAACTGGTAACTGACTCAAGGTCACACCAACAGGTTCTCCCAGATTAGAATCCACGGTCCTAACTACTACACCAAACTGACTGTCTGGGTGTCCAAGAGAGACAGTCTTTTTCTCTGGTCACAGATTCTGTAACTGAAGAAGTCAAGGATTGAAAAGTTGACCTTCAACCAAGAAAACAGGGTTAACCACTGACCCATGCCCACCATACTTGACCTGGAAGTCTTTCTAAGGTACCCTCCCCCAGCTAATTTTCCAACATCATGGAAAGCTGATCAGCAGTGTTTCCTGCTTTAATCAGTGATTTCTACCTTCCTGTTCCACACTTTGGGCACCCCTGTATCACCTCTGAAAGCATCAGAAAGCCCCAAATAGGCCTAGCATTTTATTAGGGTATACATTCATAGGTCTGCACAGAGTAATCAACATAACATATACAATTCAAAAATCAGCTACGGAATTTGAGCTTATGTATGTTGGATTCTGGAGTCTATCTGCATTTGCTACATTGGGACATGTAGAGGCCTCTGAGGTAGGACGCAGGTGAGGGCAGGAAGCACAGTTTGCTTTCCCACCACATGTAGGAAGAAGATCGAGCACAATATCGTTCCATCGGGGTCATTATAAGTTTGGATTAAATCAAGATGTACCATTTCCTGTTCACAATTTGTATTTTTTGAGTGTATTTAAGATTTGGAGTAAGAGATTACATACATTATGTTTGAGCAAAAATAACAAGTACAAAAGTATAAGAAATCCCATATATAAAGTGCTGATAATGCATAATGCAGTATATGAATGCGGGGTATAAATCGAATCAATCAATAAATAATGGTGATGAAAAGCCAGACAACAATCTGTTCCTATCAAATCAGACATGAACAAAGAGTTATGAAATAAGTTAACTTGCAGGACTGATTCACTTCTAGGCAGAATAACACAGCTTCGCAACCTGGCCCCTTCCCTCTGTCCCGTACCCCAAAGAACCCTCTTTTGACCAAGATTCCTATGCTGTGTTGTTTTAATTTTTACACCTGTTTGTTTACTGCATGTCTTCAATGGTGTGATTGGAGTTAATGAAAGTTTTTAATCAACTTTATGGGCCTGCTTTATTAGCAATAACCTCAAAATGCTTTTAATTGCTGCGTCATTAGTTCAGCTACACATAGCAGTTTAGAAGATAGCATTAAATTGGGTGTATGCTTGTGGAACTGGTGCAAATTAGACAAAAACAGATGAAGGGGGGGGGGACTAATCAGAATTCAAAAGGAAGGCTGCTCCAAGGCCAGAGACTATATTTTTGGTATGGATCCTTCTTGGCATGATAAGTTGTGATAGGATCAATGGCAAGGGGCATAGAAAGAAACCAGCTTTGACGCTCAAGGGACAAACCACAAACCAGTCCAGAGGAGCGAAACAGGCACAATCATGGGAAACCCGATGCAAATATTCTGACTGCAGCTGGCTCAAGACCAAAACCAAGGTTTGAATTCCAAGGAACAGAAGGAAACTAAGCCCGGGGAGAAACCATTGCATTACATAGTGAAAGGTCATAACGGCAGAACCTAAAGTTGATCCAAAGCATATTAACCACCAATTGTCAAGGAACAACACCCCTAAAGCTGGATATAAGATGGATGACTATATAAGGCCAAAGAAAGAAACCCTTGGTACATTTTTGCTAAATCAGGGAGCCAGCAAGTTGTCATTGTTAGAGTGTCAGACTGGGTGACCCGGGTTGAAATCCCTATTCCACCATAGAAGTTCAATGGATGCCCTTGAGCCATTCGGTCTCTCTCAGCCTCCTTCCTCACACAGTTGTTTTGGACCAATAGGAGAGGTGGGAGGAGTGTGGTTATTGGTGTAAGGAAGAAAATTTAAATTTGAATTTCAGTGGAAGAAGTGACCTCACATAAAGGGGAGGGACTTCAGAGTTTGAACCTGGACCTGGAAGTGATATCCTCTGGTAATTACTCCCCCGACCTCTGGTCCATTGCTCAGCCTGCTAGTTAGACAAATGTCTGTCATACAACATGGTGGTACCACTCTCTTGCCATATCTAGGGTTTAAACCAGGTCACATTAGTTGATGACCATCTGGGAGGTCTGAGAGGGTTTTTATAGCATAACGTGGCTGTACTTGATTCATTGTTTTTCGTGATACTCAAATGTAGTTTTCTTTCTCCTGAACAAACAAAATGCAAAGAGGTCTTTGAAGGGTGCATACCAATGTACATTCTTTCAGCAGGCCAGCTGCTGTGGAAACATAGGCACCATGTTTTGTACAGATGTCTAATTTCCTGTCCAGGGTATACTTCAGGAAAACCAGTTTTGCAGTTTGCAGCTGAAATCTGACTGGCTAGCACCTGCAGTGGCATACACCTGCCTCCCCTGATCTCCAGCACAGTTTTGCATCTAGAGGGGGGGGAAAAGAGTTCCTTTTAAAAATAAACAAACTTGAAAGGATTATATGAAGCACATCAGAAAACAAAGTCTGCTGGAGGACAATCTACATGTCTTCTGTAATGGAAGTCTTGCCTCACCAACCTCTTGGTCTTCTATTGGCAGCTTAACAAGCATATGGATAAAGACGATCTGGTAGACATAGGGTTGTCAGATCCAGGTTGGGTGATTCCTGGAGATTTTTGGGGTGGAGCCTGGGGAAGGTGGGGTTTGGGGATGGGAGGGACTTCAGTGGGGTATAACGCCACAGAGTCCTCTTTCCAAAGCAGCCATTTTTCCCCCAGGGGAACGGATCTCTGTAACCTGAAGGCCATTTGTAATTCCAGGAGGTCTCCAGCCATCACCTGAAGACTGGCACCCTTAAGTAGACATCATGTGCTTTTACTTCCAGAAGGCTTTTGACAAGATACCTCACAAAGACTCCTGAGTAAGCTTATCAATGATGGGATAAGACGACTCAGCTGCTCATGGATTAAAATTTGGTTAATGGCATGGAAGCAGAGAGTAGGAATAAATGGACAGGTCTCACAATGGAAGAAAGTGATCAGTGGGGTCCCACAAGTATCAGCATTTGGACCAGTGCTATTTGATTTGTTTATTTATTTATTTTATTTATTTATTAAATTAGGTTTTTTGACCGCCCTTCCCCACTTCTGCGGGGCTAAGGGCAGTCCACAACAATTTGGTTCCACAGAGGATAAAGCAGGGCTATTTTGGGGCAGGAACGCACAGGAACGGAGTTCCGGCTGGCTCCCAAGTTGGCCACGCCCAGCAGAAACTCATTAGCGTAATAGGCCACACCCAACAGCAGAAACTCATTAGGATTGGCTACAATTAGGGGTGTGTGGCCTAACATGCAAAGGAGTTCCTGCTCAAAAAAAAAAGCCCTGGGTTTTGTCAACAAACAAGGTAAAAGGAATAAGAAGCAAAAGGTGGGTGTGGCTGGATGACCAAACTTCTGGTAACATGGGGGTGTGGCCTAATATGTGAATAAGCTGTGCTGTCAGGGGTGTGGCCTAATATTATAATGAGTTCCTGCTGTTGGGTATGGCCTATTATGCTAATGAGTTCCTGCTGGGCTTTTTCTACAAAAAAAGCCCTGGTATAAAGCAAGTTAAAACCATGAAAACACAATATTTAAAACATTCAAAACATTTAAACATTTTAAGAACAAGATGGCAGTGCTAGCATTCAGTCATGGGAGGGGGAGGGTGCCAGGCAGATGTAAAGAATCGTCGTTAAATTATCTGGAATTGGGGCTGAGCAGTTTAGTGGCCAGATTTGCAGATGATACCAAAATGTTTGCCATGGTCCGAACCCAAGCAGATTTTAAAGAGCTACAGGAAGATCTCTCTAAATTGGATGAGCAGGCAACCATGTGGCAAATGAAGTTTAAGGTGGGTAACTGTAAGGTCATACATATTAAAACCACCCCCCCCCCCTAATTTTTATTATGTGTTCTTGTGGTCTGAACTGGCTGAAACTGAGATTGAAAGAGATCTTAGAGTTGTTGTAGAAAGCATAATGAAAATGTTGACAGTGTGAGGCAGTGGTGAAAAAGGCAAACTCCATGAAAGGAACGATTAGGGAAGGATTGATGTGAGGCAGTGGTGAAAAAGGCAAACTCCTTTATTTATTCCTGGAGATAAATAGCCAATAAATAAATAGCCAATATTGTAATTCCCGTGCATAAAGCTATGATGTAGCCTCATATGGAATACTGCATGCAATTCTGGATGAAGAGGACAACCAAGATCATTAGGAGGTTGGAGCACCTTTCAGTCAAGGGGGGAAAATTGGCTAAGGGGAGACATGGCCAAGCTTTATAAAATTATGGATGGGATGGAGAAAGTGAACAGAGGGAGCAAAGCACTCCCATCATTCTAGAACCCATGAGTACACAATGAAATTATTGAGAAGTAGGTTCAGAACAGACAAAAGAAAATACTTCTTTACTCAACGAGTATTTAAACTGTGGTATTTATTGCCCTGGGAGGTAGTGGTGGCCACAAGCACAGATAGCTTAAAAGGTGCATTCAGGAGAACTCCATCAGTGGCTTCTAGCCATGATGACTGAAGGGAGCCTTCATATCCAGAGGCAGCAAACCTCTGAATAGCAGTGCTAGGAGGCAGCATCAGAGAAAGGCCTTGGCCTCTATGCCCTGTCTGCCCTCCAGGGCAAATGACTGTCCATAGTGTGAAACAGGATGCTGGACTAGATCGACCACTGATCTGATCCAGCAGGGCTCTCCTTATGTTCTTATGAGTGAATAGTCATTCAGCAATTTAAAAGCATATTGAAAGGCAGATGGTTGGCTTGAGGCATGCAGGGGTTATTCAAGACGGGCAACTGAATCAATGTTCAAATTGCAGATAAGCATGTCTGCTAAATGCACTATGAAGCTGGGGGTGGAGCTGGGTTCACTCTGTGAAAAAAAGCAGTGCAGTAAGTACTGTTGAAAAGCATATTTGTGAGCAAGCAAACTCACTGTCAAAATCACTTTCCCCTTCCCAGCTCAATAGGATGAATGTTATCATGACCTCATTCTACTAAGAACAGTACAGCAGTATGATGGCCACAAAATGGGGATGAAGTATCTAGTGATGCCTTTGGGATCACATTAATATTGAAGTAGGACAAGATTCCCCGTGCTCTCCAATGGGAAATCTCACACACCAAATGATCAGCCACTTGCAATATTTCTGTGTCAGGACAATACATAATAGGTCGATGCAACCAGCACTATAGTGGAAGACACGTTAACAAATGAACAAAGCGTGTATCTAATTTCAGCCTGGATGCTTGTCAGTCATGCCATTCCATATGCTGCATATTTTCTCTGCATCAAGTATGATGCTTTGCTCCTCCCAATGATCCACTGCAAACTTCCGAGAACTTCAATTGTAGGGATGTGCAGATAATGTGCATTGAAACGCACATTTTATTTTTATGCTTGATAAGTATTTGCATACATTGTAAAACACGCTTCTATAAGACTCCCGTAATGATACACATCCAAATGCCTAATCAGCATGTACCCCCCAAAATTTGGAAGACATCAGTGGAACATCAGTGTAGCGTGGTGGTTAGAGAGCTAGACAGGGATCTGGAAGACTCAGGCTGAGGACAGACTGGCAGTATGAAGCGCGAGAGAGGCAGGGCAAAAAGACCCGGACCAAGTTGTGCCGGGGATTCCCGGTTGCACTGCACCTACTGATGCGGGAGCATACTGGGGAGGAGGTGCAAGGGAGCGTTCGCACTGTTGGCCCGCCCCTGGCGGAGGCGCGGCTGTAAGCGGGGTTTTTTTTCTCATTCCAGCAACATAAACATAGGCGCGGCAATGTGGCTTGTTTGCGGCTTTCAGCATGCACACTTCTGGGAAGCAGGATCAACGGATCTCCAGGGTTTGCTCCGGCTTTCACCTGGTACTTTTTTTACACAGTAGGGAATCATCATAGGATGGGTTGAGTATGGCTGGGGAACGCCTGACAGCTGTGCCTGTGTGAACCAGCCCCTTTAATCCGTTTGTGAAATGTGCCTGTATCAGGCCAAACTGCCAGTCTGAACTCAGCCTCAGATTTGAATCCCCACTGGTGCCATGGGAGCTTGCTGGGTGGCCTTCGGCCAGTCACACTCTTAGCCGAACCAACTTCATATTGTTGTTGTGAGGATAAAATGGAGGAGAGGAGAATGACTTAAGCTGTTTCGGGTCCCCACTGGGGAGAAAGGCCGAGTATAAGTGAAGTAAATAAATAAAACCAAAGAAGAGAGTATATACACAGTTCCAAAACATGAATAACTCAAATCACATATAAGATTATTGGGAAGATTCTTATCAGGGATGAATTTGGAACCATGCCCAGCATCAAGATGGCCTAAAAATTTGGCTGGGGTGAAGATACCCATTCACTGAAAGTGGTTATTAATGAACATAGATATAGTTCTGAACAGGCACGAGTTCCGAGTATTTTCACAAAGGAAGTTAGCACAGGCTTTTAGATGGGAGTATATCATAATCTGATATCATCAGTGGGAGACAGAAAGTGAAAGAGAGATTTTCTTTACAAAACACAAATGTACTTTTTGGTTAATTCCGATTTTTCACTTGATTATAAGGATGAGCAAACTCTCCTTGTTTCATTTCTTTTTATATTTGTTTATGCTTTGTCAATGATTTCAGTCCTTTACTTTTCACTGTTGGCTGCGTAGATTTATTTGTACTGTGCATGCATTTTTTATGTACAGTTTTTATATGCAATTGTTACATGTAATGTATGTGTACGATATCCATCATGCATAATGCTGGTTTTCTGAGGCTAAAATAATGTCAGAAAGGCGTCCATTTTACAAGGGGGAAATCCACTGGAGAAAACAGAAAACTGTGCAAAAATAAAGAATCACAGTTTCAGTTTGCCAAAGGAAAGCATATAATTGAAATGGAGATATTTTTTTTCCAGGTTGAAACAGCAGGGATAAGAAATTCAAAATCCTCCTTGCTAAAGGAAATGCTAAAAAGTTAATTTAAGTATCATAGGATGCACTGCATGAGACCCCAGAACACAGTATCCAGAGGATACCTGGGAAGAAGGAATTTGCTGAGAAGGAAGTTGAAAGCTAGGGAAGGGATCTGTGGTATACATATATTTTCAAAAAAGCAGAATAAGACAGTTAAATGTTAGAGGCTAGAACGGGGGTCAATTCAGAATGATGGATGTTAAAGACAATCCCCAGTGTAATGCACTCTGGATCCCTAGCTAAGAATCCACATCATCCCTTTTACTTGGGTGAACGAAATTGACACAAAACATTGTGCAAGCTTTCGAGCCCACCAGGACTCTTCATCAGGCTGCATCTTAGAAGATTTAAAAAGAGAGAAGGGTGGAAAGCAGATCTCTCAGGCTATGGTGTCAAGATCTGATATTGCCGGCTCCCTCCATGGGGGTACTAACTCTTTGAAATTAAAATGGTCTTTAGGGGTGACGTTTGCAAACTCTAAACCAACACCCCTGTTTCCCACTGGTGCTCAAATGAGCAGTAGGAGAAAATTAGGGGGTGGACATTGTTGATGTGTCAACATTCACTTCTAGTTTTTTTAAAAAAACACACCAGAAATTACTTTACCAGGGGTTGGTGATCTCTATGGTTTTACTATAGACATACATGAAATTCTAGAAAATCATTAACATCACTTTCAAGTCTTAGCTGGAAATGACATTGCCATGTCAACAATATCCTCTTCCCCCATGCTGTGTCCCCCCCACATGTGCCTGGCAACTCTAAAACTGGTGGTACCTATGTAGGGCCTGAGTTTTGAACCTTCTGGTTCTGGATGGATGGAGAGGTTGTGTAGTGTTGTGTAGCAGGTTAGACTAAGAACACCTTGGTTTAGATCCCCACTTTTCCACATGGTGACCTTGGCCTAGTCATTCCCTCCCACCCTAATCTCCTTATAGGTTAAGATTAAGAATAAAACTGGAGAGGAAAGATTTTAGTATGCCATGCAGACCTCCTTGGAGGAAAGGCAGGATTAAAATTTAAGGTATGTAAACTGTAGAGCACAAGCTGGGCTTTGGGTAACACCACCAGAAAGAACCAGCAATGCAAAGTGGAGATGGTGGGAAGTGGGATTGTTGTTGTTGTTCAGTCGCACAGTCGAGTCCGACTCTTCGCGACCCCATGGACCAGCTCCCGCCAGGCCCTCCTGTCTTCCGCTGTCCTCTAAAGTTGGCTCAATTTCATGTTCGTTGCATCAATGACACTGTCCAACCATCTCATCCTTTGCCGTCCCCGTCTTCTTTGACCTTCAATCTTTCCCAGCATCAGGGTCTTCTCCAGTGAGTGCTCCCTTCTCATTTGGTGGCCAAAGTATTTGAGCTTCAGTTTCATTATCTGGCCTTCCAGGGAACAGTCAGGGTTGATTTCTTTTAGGATTGACTGATTTGATCTTGAATGGGATACACAGCTTTAAAAATGGCCAGTGATAAAAAGGCATGCTTTTCTGAAAGCCAGAAAGAAAACCTTCTCTCACACACAGTATCATCAGATTGCTTTTTTTCATGTCTTTTTGCCAAGGTTAGACATGGAGGTATGAAGCACGAAAATAGTCCAAAGTTTTGGTACTGATTCTGCCAAAACAGTTTCTGGTCAATTATATTTCTCAGCCCTCAAAGTTATTTGTGGAAAATCCCATGCCTAAAGGCCTTTCCAGGCTATGTAGCACAGAGGGAGATAAGGTTCTTACCTATTCAGATTAAAAGTCTTAAATTCTCTCTCTAAGCCTCCGTGTAGATAACAAGAGCTCTTTTCACTTTTGTTCATCCTTATAACAGGCCCCTGGAATCAGTCTCCTCATCCATTGCTTTTTACGCCTCAAGCTAAAGATGTAATGCAGGGTTATGACAATTATTCCTGTTATGAGGATGGTCAGGTGATATAATTCACACAGCCCTTGAGCTTTCAGGCAGGTGGTGTCAGGATTTAGGAGTGGTGTGAAGAAATGTGATCTCCGCTAGTGACACTAGAGACATCTCTTAAACCTACACTGAAAACAGAGAAACTCGCCATACACAGAAATCTCATTAACTTGGTTTCATCTCACTTCCTTCTCTTCACCTCCCCTTTCCTCCAAGGAGTTCAGGGCAATATTTCCCCATTCTAGAGAGTGGGTAGCCCCAGGAAGAGCTGGTGTCAGCATACCCTGAGGTGAAGCAGCTGCCAGGGCTCAAGACTTCGGATGAGACCCACTGCACTGCCCCCCCATCTCCCTTGCCACCTGTCTCTACCCATACTCCCAACTGCCCAGAGTTGTTGAGGAGGGACATGTGGGTGCTGCACAGTAGTGGTATTCCCAGAGGCAATAGCAGAAGCCCTCCCAGCTACATAGACTGGCCAGTGCTGCTGGGGAGGGGCTGTGCGGGTGGTGAAGGCAATTGAGAAAGGGCAGTGGGAGGGCTTGCAAGCAGAAAAAGGATGCAGAAGCACGTGGGGGGCATGCAGGTTTTGGGGGCATGCAGATGGGGGGGGAAATGGGGGGCCCTGGGCACTGTCTGCCAGGGACCCCCAAAACCTAGAAACAGCCCTGGCCCTGCGTGCACACGAAAGCTCGTACCTTGAATAAAACTTTGTTGGTCTTAAAGGTGCCACTGGACTCAAACATTATACCAGTCAGGCTCTCCTACATGAGAGTGATTCTCACTCATTGGAAGGCAAGTCCCAAAATCCTCCACAAAATGTCCCCGATAGAGAAGCTTCTGAAAGGACAAGGCACTGCCATTAAAATCCTATGTAGTTTCTTCACTATTAGTCCATGGAAATTTGACCAGAATAGGGTTGCCACTTACCTGCCTGTGATGGGAATCCTCTTGCTGATACTGCCATGTCCCATGCACTTGCTCAGTTGAGTGGTGGGGCGGGGAATGGAGGGGACAGCAATGCTGATTGATATCACGATGCTCTAGGACAGTGATGGCGAACCTTTTAGAGACTGAGTGCCCAAACTGCGACCCAAAACCCACTTATTTATTGCAAAGTGCCAACACGGCAATTTAACCTAAATACTGAGGTTTTACTTTAGAAAAAACAACTCATACATTAATTTAAGATGATCCAAACAAAGTAAGGAAAGCAATCCCAAATGCTTTCATTTACTTTAAATTATTTGGCAGAGAATTCGACACTTTAATGATGTTCTGGGCCTGGCTGGGGCAATGGCACTTGTGCCCACAGAGAGGGCTCTGAGTGCCACCTCTGGCACCCGTGCCATAGGTTTGCCACCACTGCTTTAGGAAGTCCCAGAAACTCTATGGTTACCCATAAGTGACATCACATCATAATGTGGTCTAACGCTTTCCTATGCCCTGCCCCTAAAGTTCCCAGGGATTGAGGGCAGAGGTCTGGCAGCCCTAGGCCCTGGTCACATGCAGAAATTGCCACGGGAGAGCCACGAATGTCGGGCGGCTTATATGGGCGTGAGCAGATGGAAACATCTGGCAAGTGTCGCGCACCCGTTGCTACCCAGTAGCGTACCGCCGAAGGTCCGGAGTTAAAAAGTACCTGGGAAGGCTACTATCAAACAGTTTGCTACAGGCCACAGATGGACTGTCTCCATCTAAGCGCTCCAGCGCACTCCTCTTGCCTTGGTGAAGCGCACCGGAAACACGCGCCGATGGGAAAAAACCCGGTTAGCCACCATCACGTCTGATTGCGTAGCGGCGGCTCAAATTGTGACAGCGCAAATAGCCATGCCCCCCCCCCCCCCCGTGTGTTACTTGGCTCGTGTGAACGGGGCCCTAGTAGACCTGAATAACTTGCACAGTTAATTAGGAGCAAGAAACATGATGGAAGCAGCGATGTTTGTTCATGTGTACTGCTAGAACAAAGAATGGGGTGGCCAAAGTTTTGAGACCTTTTCTTTATCTTCCCATCATCCATTACCTTAGGCCCTTTCCCTCCAACTGATCAAAACAGATTTCCCTACCTCACTTTACATATGCACGTCAAAGGCGTGTCATCTTTTAAAAAAAATGGCTGTCCCCTCATCTCAAATGCAGTCCTAAAGTTTTCCAGTGAATCTGTCTGGACAACCATCCTGTGGTTTATACTCCGTACATAGTTTTCTCCCTCTTTGACAGGGGAGAATGATGACAGTGGGGTCCAGAGTCCAGGAGGTACAACGGATCTCTAGGAGATTTCCCCTGAAAAAAATGGCAGCTTCGGAGGGGGCATTCTGTGGCATCACATCCCTGCTGAGCTAAACATTCCCCTCCCAAAGTAATGCACCCCAATCTCCAGGAATTTCCTAAACTGGAGGTAGTAAGCCTACCCTCAGAATCCTCTATGATCAGATGGCACTGAATTTAGCGCACAGTGTATGGCATAGGTTCCTCCCACTCTGGAGAGTATGCCGGACTAGGTGAACCACTGGTCTGATCCAGGAGAACGCTTATGGGCTGAAATAACAGTTCCCTTTTTCTCATCCATACTAACAAAATCTGATAGAATCATTACCAGTAAAATAGATACTTTTTTTGCCTTTATAGTATATAAATGGCATATAAATTACATAGAAGTAGCACATGAATGGTGTAAAAACAGGGTAAAGGGAGCGAAGCTTGGGAGCCAGTGTGGTGCAGTGGTTAGGAGTGTCTGGCTAGTATTTGGGAGACCCAGGTTCGAATCCCCATGTGCCATGGAAGCTCTCTGGGTGACGTTGGACCAGACAAACACTCTCAGGATAAAATAGAGGAGAGGAAAACCATGTAAGCTGCTTTGGGTTCCCCCTGGGGAGAAAGGCACCATACAAATGAATTAAATAAATAAATATTAGGATAAAGTGGGTTTTTTCCCCTTCTGGTTCTTCATCCCCAGCTCCACTGAATTATTGTTAGACACAAATGTTATCATATTTTGTAATCAGCTTACTGATTGACTGAAGAGTTCTGTTGTATTTATAATTTTTCTGAAGCCCCAGTGAGAAAGGTGGGTGGATGGGTAGGTGGGTGGGCGGGTGGGTGGATGGATGAAAAGACTCATGAACACCAGCTATGAAAATGGGTAAAATGACAAGGCTTGCGCTGACACAATATGAAATCAAAAACAAACTCAAAGGGGAGTATTCTTGTTATCACAGGGCACATCCCAAGGACAATGTTAGAAGCAGGAGTCAGCAGCTTTGCCACAGAAGCTCAAGGACAGCTCTGGCTGCTCAGCACAATTTCCATGTTCTGTGAAAGACTCTGGGAAGCCCGGAGCTCTGGCTTGGGCAGCAAGACCGCAATATCAGTAAACATATCACAGTTGACTTTTGGCCAGCAATAGGAAAGGTGACATTTTCCATTATTGCTACAGCGCGACAGTAGAAATATCACCTTCTCGCTAACCAAAGGCTCCAGGTACATTGCACACCTGTCTTTTGATCTCTCCATTAATACACAGAAGTCATGGCAAAAGAGAGAGGAGAAATTTTCTTGTTGACAGAACTCATTTCAGCAGTTGCTTTAATGTAAGGGCCAAACCACACAATAGGGTGTTGTTGTTTTTTTAATGTATTGCATTCAGGAGCCCCTCCTTTCCCCAGACCACTGTCCTCAACCGAACTGAGTCCCTACAGCAATGTCCCCCAGCACAGCTGTGTGACTGCGGAGAAAACAAGTCAAGGCTGGGGAATGGATTATGTGGTTCGGCCCTAAGAAGGCATTCCCTGTATTTCCCCCCCTAAACCTACTGTACAGAGATGTGATGGCCTTTGGTATCTTGAATGCCAAAAGTAGACTGACAATGTCATCTCAGCCCACTGAAGCCAAGAGGCATAGAACAGGCATGGAAATGTGCAGCTCAGCTCAGGATGGCACTGTTGTAGTGCAATGCAAAGAGTAGGCCCCATAGAGTTGACTTGAGTAGGATTCTCAGTAGACCTTAGGATTCCACTGTTAGCTTTTTCTACGAAACGACCCCTGCTATTAGTCATCTACCAAAGCTTCCTAAGCTTCTAGTAGGATCTCAGTTCCAAAGAAGCTTCCCAGAAGGATTTTGACAAAGGAGACCATAGATCAGTGATCCTTTACATGAAGAAGATCTGAAATTTGATTCCAGTATCTCCAGTTTAAAAATCTCAGGTAGCAGGTGTCAGAATCTCAGGTGTTTGTAAAGATCGTTCCCTGTAGATACTTCTTGATTCTCCATCATAGGTGTCCACAGAGGACATTAACAACAATGAACTCAACATAGGTGGTGCGGAGTGGGCAGCAGTGTGCTGGCCCCAACCCATGCAAGATTAGGAGCTCATGAGCCATGGTGTCTGTGTGTACAATGTTTACATGCATAGAATCCACCCACATGGGATGGAAACATTAAAAAAGCAGTCTTTCTGTTCACAGAGGACAGAGACTGGCTGCATACATGTTGAAAGTGCAGAGGACAGAGACTGGCTGCATACATGTTGAAAGTGCATAAATGCTGTGCTCACAAGCCATGGATAGAAGCTGGATGGGGTCTAGCTTAAAGTTTCAATCTTCAGTCTAAAACCATGTTCCTTTTCACCCTTCACTGTTTTATTTATTGCCCTCCACTATGCATTGTTCTTCATACCTTGATTACTTAAATTGTGGAATTCACTGTCATTGGGAATAGTGATGGCCACAAGGATGGATGGTGTGAGGCAAAGCACCCTATCTCCTCTGAAGGGTTAATGTTAATAATTAATCTATCTTGTCCACAAGCTCTTATCTCTTTCAAGGTCTGAGTCAAGAAAGTGGCAATTAGTGCTCCTGAAAACCTGTGGTCCGTAAAGTGGGAGGGGGGAGTAGGACTGATGTTGTGGTGGTTAAGAGCACGGACTCTAATCTGGGAGAACTGGGTCTGATTCCCCACTCCTCTGCATGCAGCTGCTGGCATGACCTTGGGTCAGTCATAAATTCTTTCAGAGCTGTTCTCTCAAGGGCAGTTCTCAAGAGAGCTCTCTCAGCCCCACCTACCTCACAGGCTTCCTGTTGTGGGGAGGGGAAGGGAAAGGGATTATAAACCATTGAGACTCTTCAGGTAGTGAAGGATGGGGTATAAATCCAATCTCCTCCTCCTCCTCCTCCTCCTCCTCTTCTTCTTCTTCTTCTTCTTCTTCTTCTTCTTCTTCTCCTTCTCCTTCTCCTTCTCCTCCTTCTCCTCCTCCTCCTCCTCCTCCTCCTCCTCCTCCTTCTTCTTTTTCTTCTTCTTCTTCTTCTTCTTCTTCTTCTTCTTCTTCTTCTTCTTCTTCTTCTTCTTCTTCTTCTTCTTCTTCTTCCAGAGAGTTCCTATGAACGTAGGCCCTGACTGGATGTGGAGCATCACCTGATGCCAGAGAGCCAAAAGGTATAATTGAGCTAGCGATTAAGGAAAGGGGATGGCTGACTTGGTGATTTTGCAGAACAGAGGCATGGACAATGTTGAATCGTAGAAGAACACTTAAGCCTCTGGTGTTGTTGTTTTTAATTCTGCGACTGTGCCATCTACTGTCAGGTATCAATATGCTAGACAGAAAAGTCCCCTTTTGTGCTGTTTAATTGAGCAGACTGTGTTGCCAAATGGTAGCCTTTCTTTTTTTTCTTGTTTGTTATTTAATAAACCTTTTCCTGTTTTTTAAAGAAAAGGTCTGGTTTCTTGTGTGCATGCTGCTTCAGGAACCCACAGGTCTGAACACTGCTGGCCTGCAAGAGGGGCAGTGGCTCAGAGGGACCCAGGTCTGGGTCCTGACACATGGCTTTAAAAGGGGCTCAGACAGATGCATGGAGGCTAGGTCCATCAGTGGCTACCAGCCATGGTGACTTAAGGGAACTTCCATATTCAGCGGCAGCAAACCCCTGAATACCAGTACTAGGAGGTAACATCAAGGACAGTTGTGACCTTTGTGCGTAGTCTGTTGGCCCTCCAGGGTAACTGGTTAGCCCCTGTATAAAAAGTAGGGCTGCCAAATGCCCCCGGGGGGCGAAATTCCCCCCACTTTCGAGCCCCGATTTCCGCTCCCGCGAAATCGGGGCCCGGGGGAAATCCCACCCCAGCGTGCACGTCACCCGGAAGTGACGTCGTACGCTGGGGGCGGGGCCACACCATTTGAGGGGGAAACAAAGCGTTTTCCCCTCAAATGGCGTGGCCCCGCCCCCAGCGTGCGACGTCACTTCCAGGTGACGCGCACGCACGCCTAAGACGCCAGCCAAAAAACATTTGGCAACCCTAATAAAAAGATTGTTAGACTAGATGGACCACTGGTCAGATCCAGCAGAGCCCTTCCTTTGTTTATTTGACACATCCAGCCAGTTTCCATGGCTGGGTGCACCAAAGTATGGACGGAGATGCATTTCACTTACACCAAAGCCCAGGGCAGGTATTCATAAGTGGAGAACACACAAGGATATACTCATATATAGGTATGGTAAAGGTTTCCCTTGCTCAAAAGCCAGTCAAATCCAACTCTAAGGGGCAGTGCTCCTCTCCATTTCCAAGCCAAAGAACCAGCACTGTCCAAAGACTTCTCTGTGGTCATGTGGCCAGCATGACTAAATGACGAGGCACACAGAACATTGTTACCTTCCCACCGAAGTGGTACCTATTCATCTACTTGCAATGTCTTGCTTTCAAACTGCTAGGGTGGCAGGAGCTGGGGCCAGAGACGGGAGCTCACTCCATCACACGGCACTCGGGTCTCGAACTGTCAAGCTACAGGCCTTCCAGTCTGCAACTCAGTGTCTTAAAATAATGCACAATGATAAAGCAGCAGACCTTATGAATCACACTTCTCTCAGCAATGGGAGCAAATAGTTTGGCATCTTATACTGAGAGATTTCTTCTTCCAGAGTTATTCTTTCCAACAGAGGGGCTAGCCAGGGTCTGTTTCAGCAATGCCAAGGCACACAGATATCCACAGATGGTCTTTTGCAACTGGCCTGCTGCCCTGGGCTTTGGATTCTGGGTGGCGGAAGCTGTTGCCTGAGACTCTTCCCCTGTACGCAATAACTGCTCATTATTTTTTAATGTTGTTGTAACTTTATAGCTTAATCAGTATTTGCAATTTGTTAGTCATCCGGGTGGCAATAAAATAGTTTTCCAGGTACTGAAACGTCCTATCAAGGTTTGTAAAGCCGTGGCTCTTAGTTTATCGCTCCCATAAAAACCACTGGCAACTTGACAGATATAATAACTTTTTTTATCAAGTGTCTAATTTGAGAGGAAATTAAGCTGTACATTACATGCAGATCGAGGACGCTTTAAGGGTCACAGCCACCCGTACGCTTGGCCCTGGTGGCCCAGTCCTCTCCACTGCACAGAGGACTGTTTTGAGTTCCTTCCAGCTAGGCTTTAACATTTAGTCAGCCGTTGTCTCAGGTGGTGTGCATGTGTGCTGTTTTTAAAGGGCACTGCACACTTAATAAAAAAAAATTATGTATGTGCCCTGCACTGATGTCACAGTGGTGAAACAATACTTTAGCTTTACTGCAATGGCAAAGGGCAATGATTTATGCTGGTGCCTGTGAACAGCTCATTCAAGGAGCATCTCAGAGGTTGTAGGCCACCGTAGCAGCCACAGTGGCCAGTGTGCATTACATCCATGGCTTTTAAAAGTGATTACAGATTTGTGGTGATCATTACCCATGTGGACATTTGTCCGAAGATGCAGGCCATTAAAATAGCTTTACTGAGCCATCCTAAACAGAATTACACCCATCTATGCCCAAATGATCTTAGAAGGGTGAAACTCCACTTAAGATAGTACCATGAGAGATCTTGGGTCAGTCATTCTCTCTCAGACCACCTTCCTGCCAGGTTCCCATCAGGAGTGGGGAATACTCTGCTCTCGGCTCTTATTTCCCATTGCTGTCCTGACCGCCAACAGGGAAAAGGGTTTTAAAAATTGGCACTAGGTAACAGTGTTACATCACTTCCAGAGAAAACCTGAAAGAGATGTCAATCTACTCTAGGAATTGCCAGAAACTCTATGGTACACTCCCCATGTTCCACCTACCTCCAAACTAGGCTTGCCAGCCCCTAGGTCCTGCCATGGACCAGCTGGCCAATGGGGAAACCCCACCGCTAAACAGGGACATTGTGTGGGGACACTCTGGTTTTTGGGCAAAGTCAATGGTTTGAGTTTCAAAAACCATAGTTTTGCCCAAATACCAGAACATCCCCATGCAACGTCCCTGACACCATGATGTCCCTTCTGAGTGATATCATTGTGTCGGGGACATCGTGTGACATCCCCACCCACCCCTGGAACACCCCCCAAATCCCCCCGCCATACTCCCATTGTATGCCACTGTGTAAACTGGGATTAAAATTTATGAATGTACAGTTACGGCCTAAAAATCTAAGTGGCAGATTGATATTATTTACTGTGAAAAGCCCAGAAAAACAAGACAGTTTTAACTTGATATCTAAAGGATAGCATGGTAGTTCCAGATGAATGTGGCAGTGGCAGGTGTTCCACTGTTGGGGCACCACCAGAGAGAGGTTCTCTAAGAAGAGAAGACACATAGAAAGCATTGATAATAAATTACGGTTGATATTTTCTTAATTCTCCTCTGGTTGATATTTGGTTGGGTGGATATGTTCAGTGAGGGCTACAATTTTTGAAAAATTCATGGAAAACAAAGAAGTTACTGGTGTGGAATGTGTTTCCTGTTGACACTGATGGAAAACAAAAATCAGTGAATGAAGAAACAAATGAAATGTTGGAGACTTAAATGAAAACAAACCACTTTGCAGAACCCTACAGAGTTTGGGATTGGAGCCACAGGGCAGAGAGAACCCACACAATCAGAAAAGTTCTGTTGGGGGAAATCCTCTCCTTTCTCATTCTGCATCTAAATTCCTTACATGTTCACAAGTGATCTAAGTGTCCACGTGAATCACCATGTAACTACGGTACCCCCCCATCACAGTTAGAGCATCAAACCATTTCCCATGTAGTCTTTGCCAGGTGTGTGGTATAGCACCTGTGCTTTCTCCCAGTTAGTGGTGCAGTGAAGGTGCCTACAAAGGCCCAAATGAATTTGCTTTGGAGCCGCAGAACTGAAGGCAGAAAGTCAACGAGTAACAATACACTGTATTTGTTTAAACTTTCATGCTCATGAACATCTGTGATGCAGGAGACAGGTTTATAGAGAACAAAATAAAATGTTGACAAATGGCTTGGTAATCAACTGGAACATGCAATAAATCATTGGAATGCCAATAACACTTTCCGGACGAGCCTTGAAAGGTCATTATAGTGTCACCATATATCTTGCAGTGCCAAGCAAAGCAAACAGAACATGTTGGGAACAGGATTACAGGGAAGCATCTGTCACTCCTAATTAAGAATTACCAGGGAGCTATATATAAATTTCTTCCTCACCCTTTCCCTCCTCTCATCCTCCTTTTAGCTCCAATGCAAGGATACATATTAATAAGTCAGTTAAAAATATATATGATTTAATAGTAAAAAAGTGGGGAGCTCAGTTGACCAGTGAAGGCAGGAAAGGAGACAATAAAGTAACTGCAACCATAAAAAGCCCTGGCAACCCCACGGGCAGCTCTGCACCAAAGGTATCTACCATGGCTGGTTCTCTACAGGAAATAAGAGTGACCCCTTGAATCTTCTACGACATTGTTAGGGCTTCTGAACGACACTCATTTATTTATATACCTGCTTTTCTCACAATCAGCTGGACTCAAAGCAGCTTACATCATTTTTTTTAAAAAAAATCTTCCAACAATGCCAAGCAATAGGAAGTAGACCACATTCTCCACTCACCATGAGCCACTAGAAGCACATTCAAAGAACTCCACTTTACAGAACATCTGAAATCCGTGCAGTGTTGGGGCCTTCTTCACATCCTTGAGAAGTCCATTCCACAGTACAGATGCAGCCACCAAGAAAGCACAAGCCTGAGAAGAAAGAGTTCTCAGGGTTGCCAGCTCTGGGTTGGGAAATACCCAGAAATTGGGGGGTGGGGGGTGGAACCTGAGGAGGACAGGGTTTGGGGATGGTAGGGACGTTGATGGGGTATAGTGCCAAAAAGTCCACCTTCCAAAGTGGCTATTTTCTCCAGATGAACTGATCTTTGTCGCCTGGAAATAAGTTGTAATCCCAGGGGATCTCCAGCCACCACCTGGAGGTTGGCAACCTTAGTTCTCACTGACCTGCATAGAGGACCATCTAAGTACCCCTGGTCTGATTATCACAACTCTCTTGTGGGCAGATATGACTGGAGGCCGAGGTGGCTTCCAAGGAGATGCCTCACTCCCATGCTGACTAGGGCAATAAAAAACCTTGAACCAGCCTTAAATTCTTCGACTCTTAGCATTCAAAACCCAGACAGCTGCATCAAGAGAAATGGTCATTATAAACTACATGGCAAGGAGAAACGAGAGGGAGCCATTGTAGTTGACAGTGAAAGTGCTGGGCTGAGACCTGTCACCTGGGAGACCCAGGGTCATTCCCCCACTCAGCCATGAAGCTCACTATCAGACCTTGGGCCAGTCTCTCTCTCTCTCTCTCTCTCTGCCTCTGTCTGTCTGTCTGTCTCTCTGTTTCTCTCCACCTAATCTAGCTGTGAAGACAACAGAGACAGCTATAATATATTGTCCGAGCTCCTCAGAAAAAGGATGGCATAAAATGTGATGATGAAGATGGATAGATAGATCGGACAAACAAAGTACTCCAAAGATAAAGATTTATAAATCTACTAAAGTACAGACAGTGGCGCTTGGATCTAAAGACCCACAATAATTCTCCTTCCAGAATGTAGTTTGGGTAATATGGTGGTTAGAGAGTCTGAATCAGTTTGGGGAGACCTCAGCTCTGGTCCCTCACGCTCCATAAACCTCACAGGGTGACTTTGGGTCACTGCTAGGCTTGCAAGTCCAGGCTGAGAAATTAGTGGAAATTTTGGAGGTGGAGCCTGGGGAGGTAGGGGAGGGGACTTGAGGGAAGGGTTGCCACGTCCATCTTCCACCCCCAGCGGGGGACTTTGGGGGTGTTCCTGGAGGGGGCGGGGCATCCCCGATGTGATGATGTCACGTTGGGGACGTCCGCCGCCCCCGCCCCCCTGCCCGTGTGCCAGTTCTCCAGAAACGGCAGTTCCCTGCACTTAAAGGAGCCGGCGTTTCCCTTTTCAATGCAGAAGCAGGCGTTTCCCCTTTAAGAGCAGCCGCATTTCCCTTTTAAGAGAACGAAGCTTGCATTTCCCTGCAAGCTTGTGGAGATCAGGCTTGGGAGGAAACACGCGTTCCACACACTTAAAGGGAGAGAGATGGGTGGCTGTGGGTGTTGGGGGTGGGGCTTCCCCTGCCGGCCATCTGGCCGGCAGCGGGTAGAACCCCCCCAAAAATGGGGGACCCCTGGCAAACCGGGGGGTTTGGCAACCCTACTTGAGGGGGTATAATGCCCTAGAGTCCATCCTTCAGAGCCGCCATTTTCTCCAGAGGAACTGATCTCTGTATTCCATGGAACTGTTGTTATTCTGGGAGATCTCCTGGTGCCACCTGGAGGCTAGCAATGTTACACAACTCACTGACACTCAAACTAAGTATCTCACACAGTTCGAGGCCACCACATACATTCCCTCTGTTCCTTGGAGGAAGGGCAGGATAAAAATGTGCTGGATAGCCTTAGGATAGCGAATGAACGCAATAGATTTTGTACATCCTCTTTGCTGTTGCAGTCTCCAGTTCACAATTTTAAAAATGGAGGGTCAAGGGGCCTTCTGAAATGGCTTTGGTTGCTTCTGAGATGCTACAGCAGAGGGGGATGGGCTGAGCTCAGAGATAACCAATAGTGTTACTGGATATGCCTCCTGTTTATACGATAGCACCTTTGAATTCAAGTCAATAATTCCAAGTTCAAAAATACAGAAAAAAATTACATAGCCTGTACACTTTGCATAATGGATATATGAACATGATATATGATCACCAAAAACTCAAAGGGAAACAAGTCAACTCACCTATTCCAAATGTCTTTGTGATTATGCTTATTTCAATCATGTATTCCATTCACATGTGACAATATTTCTTATATAGATACAGGAAGGATGGTTATCTAGGACTGTCTTCCCATCCCTTGCAATTCTAAATGGTAAATACCTCTCCTTGCTCACTTTTGATTAAAATCCTGAAAAGGTGGGCAAATACCAGACTTGCAGAACTGTGGGCCGTTATTACATAAGACTATCCAAGATAAATACAGTATTAAAATGACAGGACATTATAATCATACATAGATATCAGTTCAGCGAGTAATGAATAGTACCAGTCTACACCAAGTGGCTTCTAGGTACATAGATTCAAACAGACAGATCAGGTAACTATAAAGTGACACATTGCATAGTTGACAGACAGGTATGGATTTCTTAAATATGACTGGCATGGAACTGAACCAATAAAATTATCAGTACATCTATGCAATATCATCTATTACAGAACAGAGATCAGTTCCCCTAGAAAAAAAATGGCTGCTTTGGAGGGTGCACTTTATGACATTTTACGCTGTTGAGATCCCTCCCCAAATCCATCCTCCTAGGCTATAACCCCAAATTTCCATGATCTTTCCAACCCAGAGTTGGCAACCTTAGGCCATCTGGTATGGAAGGGTGGAGTATATGTGACTTGCCTCATAGCTTTTTTTCACCAAGGGCCATCTGCTTTCATGCCACTTTAAGCCTGATCTATACCAGCAGCACAGTGTGGGTGAGAATGAGATTAGAAGAAGAAGAGATTGGATTTATACCCCACCCTTCACTACCCAAAGGAGTATCAGAGCGGTTTACAAACTCCTTTCCCTTCCCCTCCCTACAACAGACACCCTGTGAGGTAGGTGGGGCTGAGAGAACGTTGAGAGAACTGTTCTTGAGAGAACAGCTCTGACAGAACTATGGCTTGCCCAAGGTCATCCAGCAGGTGCAAGTGGAGGAGTGGGGAATCAAACCCTGTTATCCCAGATTAGACTCCATACCACTAGGATTACCAACACAAAGGTGGGGTGTGAATTTACAACTGATTTCGGACTACAGAGGTCAGTTCTGCTTGAAGAAATGTCATTTTGGAGGATAGACTCTATGGTATACCAAAGGAGGCATGGAAGTCCTATAGGAGAAATGGAAGTCTTATGATGGCTACAATGGGAGGATGTTCTAGGACTTCCGTTTCTCCAAAAATGTGGATGCATTAAATAATATCAATAATATGACTCAACACGAAGGTAAGATTTTTTAAAAACAATACGAATTTTACTTACAATCATTGGCTGACCATTTCATTTGCTACTTGTTCATTTATCCAATTAGGTACTGACAGCATATCTGTGGGAGTGCTCCCTACTGGTACATGTATAAAATATTGCCAGATGCACTTGTACTGGTTGTTTGAACATGCAAAAAGTAATCTGACAAACAGGAACCCCTTCTTCATGAACAGCCAAACTGTTTGGCAAAAAATCAGCTCCTTGTTCACGAGTGAACATAACATGAGACAAACTGGCAGGTGTTTGAACATCTCAAGTTGGAATGCACGCACTCTCTCTTCTGAAAGTTTTATCATCATCATCACCCCACCACCACCACCACCATCCTTTCTTTGTTTCAGTGCTGTTTTCTCGTCCTTGTTTCTTTTCCTCCTGCTGGCAGCCACAAGAGGATGGCTTAGTATAGTATCTCAGAATTTTTTGCACACTCGAAGGTGTGGGTTTATAGCCATGGTTGTCCCATTTATGACACAATTCTTCTTATGAGCTCTAATAAACTTTGTAGCTCCAGGGTGCTCTTAAATCCTGATATGAAAGATAGAAAGGAATCTTTTTTTTTTTTGTCTATCTATATACAGGAGGCCTCACCCTCAAAGGCTGGAGATAATGCATTTCTAGCAAGCATAGAAAGGACTGTAACTTCCAAGGATAGCAAGAGCTGGTAAAGAAACAAGATAATTCCTTGCTGCCGGTAGAAATATAAACAGTCGTCATAGTATGAAGGGCAACAAATGCACTTATGGAAAATTCATTTTATACAGGGAAATAAATTTTAAAGTGTTACCCTGCGGATATTAGGACACATTCATTCATTCATTCATTCAATTTATACCCTGCCCTATCTCACAAGTGAGCTCAGGGCGGCTTACAGCATACAGTCCATAAAACAATAAAGCAATAAAAGCAATAAAACAGTTGATGGCACAGTAGACAATATCATCAAACCCATGCCTCATATCAGGTGAATACAGGTGCTCCAGTGCCCAATAATATTATCTGACAGTGGTCACTGGGAAAGGGGCCATAGACAGGGGAGGCCAGAATGGTTGAATGTCTACCACCTCAATCAAAAGCCTGGCAGAACAGCTCCGCTTTACAGGCCCTGCAGAACTGTAATAGGTCCCTCAGGGCCCTGATCTCAGGTGGGAGCATGGTCCACCAGGTCAAAGCAAGGTCTGAAAAAGCCCTTGTACTGGTTGGGGCTACATGGATGTCCCTTGGGCCAGGGATCACCAGGAGGCATTGATTAGAAGAGTGTAAAGCTCTCCGGGGCTCATATATGGAGAGGTGGTCCTGTAGGTATGATGGTCCCAGGCCACATAGGGCTTTAAAGGTCAAAACCATAACCTTGAAACAGATCCGGTATTCAATCAGCAGCTTTTGAATTTGCTTTTGAACTTTTCTCCTGTGCTATTTTGGGATGAATCTGAATGTCAGAAAATTGCTCACTTCTTACATGTGTGAAATGCCACTTCATCCCGGTAGGGAACCGATTCTCAACCGGGTTCTGTCTGAAATGACAGACCAGCACCCGGTTGAGAATCGGTTCCCTACCGGGAGAAAGCACCTGTCTGAAATTCCCCATGATTTTATTCCCCCCCCCCAACCCACAGGCTTTTAAAGGCCAGACTCTTCAGCCATAACTGCCAATTCTGTTCTAGCCAACTACATAGAGAATTCACTCTTGGAAGATTTATGACAGAATTCACAGCTTTTTACCTAAACTCCTTCCTTTTTTACATCAAGAATTTACACTTGAAAGACTTGTGACAAATTTCACACCAACCCCTAGGGCAGATTGGAGGGGCACAACAAATGATTGATGGGGCACTGCCCCCTTTTGCACCACTGTGGCTACAGGCCTGGTGGACTTGACAATATTCTATGGTTGCTGTTTCCATTCTGGTAACTGCCTTGTTCTGTTGCTGCAGAGTAAAAGCAATAATGTTCTACCTATCCCTTCATGCATTGCTGCAATGCTTTGTCATTACTTCTTGGTTCTTTATTTACAGAGGGATCTGTTTGATGGGGAGTAGATCTAGTTCATGTTGGGTTTCATAGAAACTGGGATAATTTTGAATTTTTATCCTTAAGGTGTAGTTTGGTGTAGTGGTTAAGTGTGCGGACTCTTATCTGGGAGAACCGGGTTTGATTCCCCACTCCTCCACTTGCACCTGCTGATGTGGCCTTCGGTCAGTCACAAGCTCTGGCACAGCTGTCCTTGAAAAAGAGCAGTTTGTGTCAGAGTTCTCTCAGCCCCACCCACCTCACAGGGTGTCTGTTGTGGGGAGGGGAAGGGAAAGGAGTTTGTAAGCCGCTCTGAGACTCCCTTGGGTAGTGAAGGGCGGGGTATAAATCCAATCTCTTCTCTTCTTCCTCTTCTTAAGGCTTCACCCAAAATGTGAGGAGATACATTTCAATTTTGTTTTTTTTATACTGATCAAACCCAAGAGTCATAATTTTCCAGCCATTCTCTGTTTCCCTGCACCAAATTTTCCCCATTAAATCTAAGCAATTTTACTATTATTTTTCATCAACAGTTTCTCAATTAAATATTATATATAAGTGGTGTAAAGTTGAACAAAAGTGTCATAAAAGAAATGAACGACTTGGAACCTCTGAAAATGGGGGAAATCAGAATGTTCCCAATAGTAACACAGGAACAGAGAAAGAAGTTACAAAAAGCATATTCATTCCTATATTTCAATTACCCATGTATATTCTGTACAATTTTTTTTACTCATGTGCATTTTGTTTAGTTTTAAATTGTGCCTCATTGCTTCCATGTGTGCTCCACCTCTACACAATTTTTAAAAATAAGGAAAAAGATCCCCCATAGGTTCAATTTACGCATTCACATGAAAATTAGGGAGGCATGTACATACACACACACACTAGCACATGTCAGTTCTTTATTGTATGATACATGAACAAACATAGCTGCAAAGATAGCAGGATGTGATTGCTCTTTGAAGAGGGGAAAATCTTGAAAACATCAATATTTCAGTGAAAATTAAAGAATACCTCATGGAAATTGCTATTTGAATAGTTCAAAGAACATTGGGGGAAAAATGATATTTTAACATCCAAAAGCCATGGAGGGAAAGCAAGGTGGGGGAATCCCACCATGCAAGGCTTTAATTCAGAGAATAAATTTCTGTTCTCTGAGTCTCCACCCTCAGATCACAAATACAGATTGGTGGTACACTGATGTGGGCATTTCATTTCATTTTGCTTTGCTTTTCATTCCATTTTTTAAAAATTTCAGATGTTGTCATTAGTTTGCTTTAGTTTCACTGGTATCCTTGATGGCTCTTGGATTGCTTTTGGCCATCTTTATGCTGTTATTTATTATTTCTTTACAAAATGAATATCCCACCTTTCTGCCCAGTCCAGTCCACCAAAACAGCTAACACTTAAAAACACAGCATTATAAAAACAGTTCATCAAAAAATGTTAACCCAAAGATAAAATACATAAGTAAAAGCATAGAAACACCAATTAAGACATAGGGCAGAAGGGGGGGGGGGTGTCACTGATTGTTAGGGTTGTTAGATTAAATTTTTAAAAAGTCTTCCCCTGCTGGCAGAAAACAGTGGTGGAAGGGGTCAGACAGATGTGTTACGATGCTTTTATTCCATTGATGGCATTTATTCACCATTGATGCCATTTTATACTACCTTTATTCCATTTTCCCAATTTTACTCCACTAATGTTATTTACAGTCTATTTCTACACCATGGACACAAATAACATTTTATAAATTATATATTTTATTAAAATATGACTCTAGATTAAAAGATAACAAACAGCAGTAACATAGATATATAGCTTGATCAGAGAGTACAATATGTAAAACCTTACAAGACACAAATAACATTGGAGAATGTTGATTTTAGCAGAGAGAGAAATCATCCCCAGTAAAAAGAAACAGGCCAGCCTACTTTTGAAACTGCATATCATCCCTCTCTTACAGAAGACCCACCCATCCATGTGTTACCCAACCTTTACCACACATAAGAATGTATGGCTAAAACAAAATGGCACTGCGTTTGAGTCATACACATGCAAAGCCAACCACAGGGTGATGAAACCCTGAGTTATGGCAATATGTATATTAACATGGTAATGGCCTGCTAATAGGGATGCCAACCTCCAGGTGGGATCTTCTGGAATTTCAGCTTATCTCCAAACTCCAGAGATCAGGTGCCCTGGAGAAAATGGATGCTTTGGAGGGTGGATTCCATGGCATTGTATCCCATTGAGGTCTCTGCCCTTCCTAGGTTCCATCCCCAAATCTCTAGGAGTTACTCAGCCTAGAGCTGGCAACCATATATGCTAATAATATGGCAATAACATGGTATAATATGATAAGGAGCATGATAGTACCTATTTATTTATAGATTGGATTTTTAAACCACCCTCCCCTGTATACACAGGGCTCAGGGCAGTGAACAGCAATAAAAACACATTCATAAATAATAAAAACAGTTCAAAACAAGTGAAATAATACACAGTTAAAACATTACCAGATGGCACTAAAAACTTTAGATTGTACCATTGACTCGGGGTGGTGGGGCCAGATGAGGTTGAACCCATCACTGTACTCAATCAGAAGCCTGGCTTAACATCTCTGCCTTGCAAGCTCTGTGGAACTGCATTAGGGCCCACAAGCAGAGAGTTCTGCCAGATCGGGGCTGAAAAGACCCCGGCTCTGGTCAAGGACAGCCAGATGTTTTGGGCTGGGGATCACCAGCAGGTTCTTCTCTGCAGAGCGTAGTGCTCTTTGTGGAGTATAAAAGATAAAGGTAAAGGTTCCCTTGCTCAAAAGCCAGTCGAATCCGACTCTAGGGTTGCGGTGCTCATCTCCGTTTCAAAGCCAAAGAGCCAGCGCTGTCTGAAGACGTTTCCGTGGTCATGTGGCCGGCATGACTAAACACCAAGGTGCACGGAACGCTGTTACCTTCCCACCGAAGTGGTACCTATTTATCTACTTGCAATTTCTTGCTTTCGAACTGCTAGGTTGGCAGGAGCTGGAACTAGAGACAGGAGCTCACCCCGTCTTGCGGCACCCGGGTCTTGTGGAGTATACCAGAGGATAAATTTATTTATTTAGGCTATGCCGATGATGCCTCTTCAAAGTCCTGCTAGAGGTGCCTTACTATTAAAACAGCATAAACTTATAAAAAATAAGCCATTGAACATAAGCAGCACAAAAACTATTCATAGAACAGAGCAGACCATTTAAAAGTTGCCAAAATAAACCCCCTAACTAAAAGACTGTGTAAGAAGATGTGTTTGGGCCTGGTGCTAAAAGGAAAGTAGAACAGGGACCAGGTAAGGAGGTCACCTCTTGGCTTCCCTGTCTTTTGCCCACTGCCTCTCAGCTAGGCAGTGGGAGAAAAAATGTCAGAAACAGTTATCAGAAGAAAAAATGTTGGTAAAACCATAGAGTTTTGCCTAAATCCTAGAACATGACATTAACAACAGACTAGTGACATGATATCATTTCCAGGTATTTGCCAGAATTGATGTTTTGCCATTGAAGCAACATCTTCTTCCTTGATCTCGCCTCCTCCCTCTGCTGCTAGTTGCCAGCTGATGGCTGGCAACCCTAGCACCAGGTGAGCCTCAAGTAGGAGAGCACTACCATATTACTTTTTCTGCCTGACTTCACCGCAAATGTATAGAGCTTATCTGTTGGCCCGTCTTAATGTTCTCCCCTCTGCTATTCTTGAGGGGAGATATAAGCAAATTCCTTATTCAGTCAGGTTCTGTGGTTGTAACAGAAGTGAAATAGAAACTGTTGAGCACGTACTCTTACACTGTAAATTGTTAAATGACATTCGAGTGGAATTTATAGAAGCCCCCCTTAGGTTGGTAGCAGGCCAATGGGATAGAATCAAGGTACAATTTCCCCTTGCTTCACGAAATCCGGAGATCATTGAACTGACCGCTAAGTTTCTCCATGGTTTTATAAAACGGAAGAGTGACCCTGATCATATTAATGATTCTTAATTTGTAAGTCTAAAAACTTAAGTTTAAAAGTTTAGAATGCCAATTTATTTTATGATTCAGGCTTCTTTTGTATGGCCAAACCTAGCTTGTGACAACTTGAGTTAGGCCTGACATAGCCACGACTATCTATTTTATAATTTCTTTTGGATTGTATTATTGGTAAATGCTTCTAATATTGTATGCCAATAAAAGGTATTTGAATTTGAATTTGAAATTCCATGTGTTAATCACTCTTTTGAGTGAAGAAGTACTTCCTTTTATCTGTTCTAACCCAACTGCAGTCCACAGTCCCTGCAGTCCGCACAGACGGCGCTCTCTCCGTGGCCTGCACTGCTCCAATTCAGCAGGTGGCTCGTTGCTGAAATGGAAGTTCCACTTTCCAGGAGGCTCAGTTTTGTAAAGTAAACCCACCAAGGCTCTGAAAGAGAGAGAGACACACAGAGAGGGAAAATGCAACCAAGGCAAGGCGATTATTCTCTCCCCACCCACCCCCTCAGTCCAAATTGCAAAAAAAAAATATCCACAAACCAAATAGCTGTTCCATTAGGAAATCAACCTCCAGTCCTGCTTTGCCTGGGAGCCGTGCTGATGAAATATTAAGCACCATCCCGACAGGGGCGACGGGGATGGAGCCGATGTAATCAGATGAGTAGTTAAAGGTCTGGTTTCCTTTGGGGACACCGTGATTGATCAGCAGCCCCTGCGAAAAAATAAATAACCCGGCTCTTTAGATCTATGTAGTGACTTTAAATATTTAATAAATCCTGCATGAATGCATGTGAAGGATAAGTTCTTGCCTGGCACTCTTGCCTCTGATTCTACTGGGCAGATTTATCACTCATTGCCTTCTGGGAGAGGAGGGTGGGGTGGGGAACTTCCGATCCGGGCCGGCAGACACCGGCAAAGTGATTTGAAATTTCTGCCCCATTATTATCCTAGAGAGGTGTGAATAAGGGAATAAGGCTGGCTGGCTCTCAGCCCTTTTCTGGTTCCGAGGAAGGATTATGGTGGTGGTCGGGGATGTGGAAACTGACTGTGCAGCATCCGTCAGGCTTGCTAGTGTGACAAGATAGTGTTGGGGGCACCCTGAAGCAGTAAAGGCTAGAGAGGCTGATGTGGTGCAGGCAGAGGGGGTGCAGAAGAACCCATTTGCAGCATTAGTAATGGCTCCTGGGCAACCAGAGATGGCCATGGCAAGAGGGATGCAGAAGAACCCATTTGTAGCATTAGGAATGGCTCCTGGGCAGCCATAGGAATACATCAGTGGCGAACCTGACGGCAGCGGAGAAGGCGGAGCCAGGACGACGTGTGAGCGTGGCGGCGCAGGCGGGCAGAGCCGTAAAGGACAGAGCCAGGACCGTGCCAAGCA
>NW_015170901.1:553877-566475 GCF_001447785.1 Gekko japonicus | reverse complement strand
CCCCAATTGGTAGTTGATCTTGGAATATAATGTTTTTATATCTTACTAAATGATTACACAGCTGTAATTCAATATAGATCAGTTAGACTGATTATTGTTTACTTACCCAGTGACCTGGTACGTTGTTCTGTGTTTTGTTTTGTGTTATGCATTGTATGTATTCTATTCTATTCAACCACACTGTATGTATGTTGT
The DNA here is from genome assembly GCF_001447785.1 of Gekko japonicus. Taxonomy (NCBI): domain Eukaryota; kingdom Metazoa; phylum Chordata; class Lepidosauria; order Squamata; family Gekkonidae; genus Gekko; species Gekko japonicus. The sequence goes on along the minus strand of NW_015170901.1, from coordinate 566,280 downwards.
TGCTTGCTTGTTATTTCTCAATAAAATGTTAATTGTAAAAAAAAAGAGTTTTCAGCTAAACATTAGGAAGAACTTCCTGACAGTTAAAGCGGTTCCTTGGGAGGTGGTGGGCTCTCCTTCTTTGGAGGTTTTCAAACAGAGGCTAGATGGCCATCTGACAGCAATGTGGATTCAGTGAATTTAGGCAGATCATGACAGGGAGGGCAGGGAGGTTTGTACCAGTGCTTAGTTCTTGTGGCCCTTTCTTACACACCCAGGGAAATGCTGATCACCACTTTGGGTCAGGAAGCAATTTTTCTCAGGGCCAGTTTGGCCAGGGATCCCAGAGGTTTTTTGTTATCTTCTGGGCATGGAACAGAGGTCACTTGGGGTGGGAAGTTATTTGTGAATTTCCTGCATTGTGCAGGGGGTTGAATTAGATGACCCTGGAGGTCCATTCCAACTCTATGATTCTATACCAGAGACAGGGCTTTTTTGGTGATGGCATCTTGCCTTTGGAATGCCCTTCCTCTTGAGACTCACCTGGAACCTACCCTACTATCTTTTAGGCACCAGGCTAAAATATTCTACACAATTCTTAGAATATTTCGAAAGGGCTGCTCTTTTTAGCTCTTTTTACAGTCACTTTCAGCCTAAGAAATGCTTTATAAGACTCCTTTTAAGCTGGTATGTTTTATATTCTTACTGAGGTGTTAATGCTAGATTTTAATAGTTTATTGATTAATACAACTTTAATGGTGTTTATGTTCTTACAGTTTTACTCCATAAGTTGCCTTAAGCAGGCTCTATGAAGAGGAAGCCTTCCACCTCCAGATCTCCAGGAATTTCCCACCCTGAAGTTGATAACCCTACTTGTCTCTCTAGTATTGTAGCCATGACCACTGGGATCAGAGTGCACTGTGAGAGATTCCATGCCCACCTGAGAACAGTAGTTCAATCCTACACATTCAGAGCATGTTCCCAACATGCAGAATACCACTAACTAGTGAATGCCTCTGACTATACAGGCACAAAAGCAGCACATACAGTCAAAATGCATTTATTTATTTAACTCATTTATAGCCCTTTTTCTAGCTGAGACTCAAGGTGGATTACAAAATATAAAATGGCAATTCAATCAGATGGCTTAAAACACTCAATAAACATTGTAATAGGGCAAAGTTTACAGCATTGGGAAACAATGCAGGTGCATTTATTTATTTAACTCATTTATAGCCCTTTTTCTAGCTGAGACTCAAGGTGGATTACAAAATATAAAATGGCAATTCAATCAGATGGCTTAAAACACTCAATAAACATTGTAATAGGGCAAAGTTTACAGCATTGGGAAACAATGCAGGTAAACAAAAAGAAAAACCTACCTAAGACATGCCATGCCTCAATGCAGAAAATGGGTTACAATGCAATAAAGCAAACCTTACAATAGATGACAATCCTATGCCTTTATAAAAGTGATCTAGGTATATGTAATCCCAGCAATTCCATAAAATTGTGATCTTGTACCAGACGTGACTATCCAGCCAAACACCATTCTGAATGTCACTATCTGGACAGATGCAAACCTATTCAAAACACTGCTGGTTTGAATTGCACAATATCATCAACGCTATCATGTGAGATACTCAAGAGGAAAGAGCACTTGTGAGCAAGATATGCTTGTTTTCTGAAAGCCTTCTTTGCGAACATTCAATGATTGGTATCTCCCAGTACAGGTATTCTGTTCACCATGGGGTGAAAAAAAAAATCACTAGAGGGGACAATTAAACACCCTTATCTCTTTTCCAAGCCTCTCTCAACTGTTCTGTATAGTGTTTCACTTATCACTTCTTGCACTATTTTTAATGAACACTGGTTAGAAACACCCACTGCTGTGTGCAATAAAGACAGGCCACAGAGTGCAAAACCAGGAAGACAGCAAGTGAGCCAGCAAACATGCATCCTAGAGCAGTGCTCTCAATAGCGAGCATGCATCCTAGAGCAGTGCTCTCAATAGAGTCACAGTGCAGCGTTAATACACTGTGGCGATGCTGTGCTGTTCCCATGCTAGTGGCCATAGCTATGGATGCATGCAATGTACTCAAGTGTTCGTGCACGTAGGTAATTGGATATATAAGAAGGAAGAGATGTACAATAGTTCCCTTCCTTTTCTCTCCCCCCTCCCCATTTTATCCATCTTGAATGCTCAGTTCCCTTCCTTTGGTTGCTGCCTCCCATTCGTGCTTTCTATATAGCCTCGGAAATTGGGTAATGAAAACCGAGTCATACATTTCTGCTTTATGTTTCCAAAGAAGTAAGTGTGACTGTCAGGTTTACAAAAGATTGTTTATGTTCAGTGGCATGAAATGGGAGAGAGTGTGTGGAGCAGAGCGAGAGAAAGACTGCCCTGCCCGGGCTGACAGCACTGCATTCATCCTCCACGCTACGGCAGACAAAGCGCTGGTGCCGCTTGACAGGTACCATAAATCATCGCCCGAGAGATGCTGTACCTACAGCTTATACCATTCTGGATGACAAACACACAATAATCCACACAGCACAGCACTTTTGCTCTCGCTCTCTGCACCTCCCTCTAGCTGGGACCTCAAATGATGACAAGAGAAGGTAGGAGAGAGCACAAAGCCCAAGGCTCAGAGGAAAGAGCCCAAGTGAAGGAATAAACCAGGTCCCCCTGCCCAAACCACACCTTTTGGGGGAGGAAAGCAACTGGGAAATGTGTGAGGCCTGAGGTCTTGTATTGCAGGAGATCTTGTATGAGAGGCGGTGAGCATAGATTCTAAATAGAAAGGATGTTAAGTTTCATTTTGCAGGACCAAAGTGGTATCCTTTTGGCCAATAGCCCTTTTTGGACTATGACGTTAGAGGGGCAGTCCTTGAAGGCCTGTTTTCACAGATGGTGTATATGAGAGAGAAAAGGTTCCAGTCCTGATCATTCTTCGAGATCACGGTGGCATGTAACAGTGGGGATGGTCTCCAAAATATGTTGAAGCCAAGCTGTTCAGAGCAAAGCAGGTCACCAGCATTGTACTCAGGAGGCAACAGAGAGCATATAATACAGGTATTGGTGGTAAAGTGTCCCACCACCATCAAAAATTGGGCCACAGTGTAAAAGCGTGCCAATCCGCCCACAACCCTTCCAACAACACGGGTCATTAGTCACTTTTATCTTATGTAGCATTAGAGGAGTCATGTACCACCTGGTACTTAATTTGAAGAACTGCAGCCTTATATTAAAAACACTGGAGTTGTTTGCAGAAGAAGACCATATAGTGCCCCAATCCGTTTCATTCCATTGCACCATCAAGTCCTCCTCCCACCATTCTTGAAATTTCAGTTTCGAACGACTATCCTGCACTAAGATGGCTTTATACAGTTTGGACAGAGTCCCCTTCGGCGCGGTAGGGTAACATTTGATTATTTTCTCTAGGTCCGTCAACTCTCGTTGAAAAGTGCCCAGTTCCTTGAGCCGTGCAATAAGATCCTGTGCTTTTATGATGTATCTTTGCTAACAAAGAAAGAAACAGTTGTTAAAAAAAATAAAAATAAAAATTGGGCCACAACATTTTACACCAGCTGATATCCCTCATCTGTCATCAAAGGGAGCCCTACACGTAGCACATTAAGCAATCTACCTCAGAGCTAATGGTGGTGGTGGAAAGTACCATCAAGTCACAGCTGACTCACAGTGACATTGTAGGGTTTTCAAGGCAAAGAGATATTCAGAGGTGGTTTGCCATTGTCTGCCTCTGTGCCACAACCCTAGTATTCTTTGGTGGTCTCCCATCCAAATACTAGCCAGGGCCTATCTGATGCGATCAGGCTAGCCTGGGCTATCTAGGTCATGGCTCAAAGCCAACAAAAATTAGCCTTCTCGCTAAGCAAAGCTGATAGAAAGTTTCTCTGACTACTAACTGAACCAGTTATATACATGTCCATATGTCTGATGATAAAGACAGAAAACAGAGAGGACCAAATATTATCAGTCATGGAAATTCCAGTCCTCTCTGGGTCAGTTGAATTGCTTGTCTTGATTGCCAGTCTTGTCTGAACTTAATTTGTCAGCTTTACCACATATACAGCAGGATACTAGGAGAGTACTGAAACACTGAACACGCACCAAATTGAAAGAAGGGACCAAGATGAGAGGTGACCTTTGTCCTAGTGGTGGGCCACTAAACGAACGTTTGTACTAGACTTCAAGAAGGATACTATATTAAAAGTAAAAATATGTTTACTTGCAGGGCTATTTTTGGGCAGGAACGCACAGGAACGGAGTTCCGGCTGGCTTCCAAGTTGGCCACGCCCAGCAGGAACACATTAGCATAATAGGCCACACCCAACAGCAGAAAGTCATTAGGATTGGCTACGTTAGGGGTGTGTGGCCTAACATGCAAAGGAGTTCCTGCTACAAAAAAAAAGGCCCTGGGTTTGGACAACAAACAAGGTAAACAGAATAAGAAGCAAAAGGTGGGTGTGGCTGGATGAGCACACTTCTGGTAACATGGGGGTGTGGCCTAATATGCCAATGAGCTGTGCTGTCATGGGTGTGGCCTAATATGCTAATGAGTTTCTGCTGTTGGGTGTGGCCTATTATGCTAATGAGTTCCTGCTGGGCTTTTTCTTTAAAAAAAAGCCCTGTTTACTTGTATTTATTTATAGCTGCTTCTTTTCTGAAATACAAAGCAGGTCATGAGCTAAAATGGCAAACAAAATCACAGGTATATTACCAACCAACCAACCTATCCAATAAAACAACATACATTTTACTGTCAAAAACATTCAGTGCTCTACCTGCAAAACCAAAGCCCAAAATGGTGTGCTTTGAAAAGCCAGTGAAAAAGTCAAATTTCATACTTCATGGGGAAAGTCATTCTACTACAGCCTTGGGGCAGACACCGTAAAGGCCCTGTTTCTATCAACCACATCTTTTGCCTCTTGTCAAAAATTGGAAAAATGCACGGGGGAAGATGTAAGGTGAAACCATCTCTGAGATTATGTCAGCCCCAGGTCATAAAAGGATTTATCGAACTGGGCTCATGTGCACACTGAAAACCACTGCAGTTGATCCAGCAATAAATGGTGCAGAATCAGGATATCTTAAGGACCACTTTCCTCCACATGAACCTGCCCATCAATTAAGATTTGTATTAGAGGCTCTTCTCCAGATGCACCCACCTTCATAGGCTACTAAAGAGAGGGCCTTTTTCTCTGTGTATGTGTTTTTGGCATCAAGTCACAGCTCACTTATAGCAACCCCATAGGTCTTTCAAAGCAAAACACATTTCAGAGGCAATTTGCCATTGCCTGCCTATGCGTAGCAACCCTGGATTTCCTTGGTGGTCTCTCATCCAAATACTAACCAGGGTTGACATTCTATAGCTTCTGAGATCTGACAAGATCAGGCTAGCCAGGGCTAGCCAGGTCAGGGCTTTTCTATGGTAGCACCTCAATTATTGAAGAAGAAGAAGAGAAGAAGAGATTGGATTTATACCCCCGTGCTTCACTACCCAAAGGTGTCTCAGAGCGGCTTACAAACTCCTTTCCCTTCCCCTCCCCACAACAGACACCCTGTGAGGTAGGTGAGGCTGAGAGAACTCTGACACAAACTGCTCTTTTTCGAGAACAGCTGTGCCAGAGTTATGGCTTGCCCAAGGTCATCCAGCCAGGTTCAAGTGGAGGAGTGGGGAATCAAACCCGGTTCTCCCAGATTAGAGTCCGTGCACTTAACCACTACACCAAACAGACAAGTTCACCTAGTGTTGGTGCCAACTTTACCATCTTTTAGGTATCAGGCGAAGTCTCTTTCAATCCTATCCATCTTTAGCTCCTTTCTTTTAATTATTGAATTTTTACTACAGGAAGCTCCATAACCCTTCTGTTCAGAGTGCAATTTCTTTGCAAACTGCAAATTTGCAAGATTGAACAAAGGGGAAAGTTTGAAAATAGATCAAAAATGCTCTGTGCCTGTGCATTCTCACACTGCTTACCCTACATCCATCATCTCAACCATCATCTTTGTGTGTGTGTTTTTTAGAATCAATAACATTAAAAATAGAGATGTTAAGCCCTGCTTGGGGCTGGGGAGCTGTGTGGCTCGTCTCTGTTCCAGCTCTGCCAGTTTGGCTTTGCTGACTCAATGTTCATTGGATCCAGATCACAAATACTTTGACTGGTTTTCCCTCCTCCCCCATCTGTTCATCCAACAGGGAAAAATATTAACTTACAAAATAGGTACATTCCTTTGTTGTTTGGATCCTGCTGGGGTGGGGGTGGAGGAAGCTGCCCAGTGTGTCTGTGAAGAGTTCCAACCAGCCCCATTTAGCACCCCTGCTTGATTCCCAAAACCAAGCACATCCATGAGCATTAACTGAATTTACACATTCATAATGGAGTAGGCAGCCCTACATGATGTGTAGGTAGTACATCATGAGAAAGACATCCTGTACCTGAGACCCTGGAGACTTGCTGCTTATCAGAGTAGACAATACCGACCTTGATAGATGAATGGTTTGATTCAGTATAAGGCAGCTTCATATCTGTCATGTGTTCACCATGGAACTCAATTGGTGTACATTGGGTTCCCAGAGAGTTTTTCATCCAGGCAGTGATCCAAGCCACACCTACTTAGCATCAGCAAGGTATCCTCCAACAATCCAGGGCTTTGTTAACAGCACAGGAAGAATCGAGAGATTTCATCTCCTGCCCCCTCTCCACTGATTTGTAGGGCTATTACTCCACATGAGTCCTGCTACAATGGAAATAAGCTTCCCCAGGGTCAGAAATGGCTGCTGGTAGGAAAGGAATAGCTCTCAGGAAGACTGTTGACCATCAGCACCTTCCACTGATAGATCATGGGATCCAGCGAGGGCTGCCAGGCCTCCCGTTATGGCAGGATGTCTCCTGCTGGCAACCCTTTTAGCCCACTGCTACTCACAAGAGGTGGTAGGAGAAACTTAAATAAAAAATAGCAACATTAGCAGTGTTGCTACATCGCTTCCAGGGAAAACCTAGAAGTGGTATAGGGTAGCTCTAGGAATCGCTGGGAAACTCTGTAGTAAAACCAGTTCCTGGAGCTACCCTACATCACTTCCAGGTTTTCCCCCAGAGGTGACGTAACAACATCGCTGACATCACAATGCTCATGTACCTGCCCCCAACCCTCTCATTGGTTGCCAGGCTCAGCCCGGCAACCGTAGATCCAACCCACTAGATCTGGCCCATGTTTTTGTTTAACAAACAGTGGCAAAGCCACAGTCAGGGAAACAGCAAAATGAGACTCAGTAATGATCTCTCAATATGTATAGAAACGATCCCCCCCTTCCCTTTTTAACTGTCACAATTGTTACACTAAAAACAAAATACAAACCACTTTAGAGGATGTTGAATTCCCTCCCCCCCTCTTTTTTCCTCACTAGCAAAAAGAAAGCGCTGATGGATAAATACCAAATGAGACATAAAACAAGTCTGGACCGTTTGCAATCCATGGTTGCGCTGACAGTGCTCCAGCTGACATTAAGATGAAGGTGCTATAAGCCATCATCTTAAAGTGCATCAGAAAATACATCCTGATGTGTCAGGAATACCTGCTTCTCCTTTAACCTAAACTTCTGATGAACCAACAGGCTTCGGAGAGCATTTATATGCAAAGGCATATAATATGTCCCCTGTATCTAATTATCTGTCAACCTGAGGCAGTTTGTTTTCTAAATCGGCCTCTCGGCTGTGACTTTATGAGGTCATAAAGAAAACAGTGCCACTCTCGCCGCTGAAATGCCAGTAGAGGCTGGATCAACAAATTACAGTCCTTAATGGCATCTCTTCCTGCCAAGTATACACCCTGGGTTACCCGTCCCCTCAAGCCGTGAGTCACTGCTACAATAGTGCAAGGGACACTAGGGGGAGGGGGGAACCCACTGAGAGAGGAAGCAGAGCTCCGTTACAAATGTTATCAAAATCTCATTAATACACAGGAGGGGTTGGGGGGAAGCAGGAATCAAATTTTTATCCCACCCTTCCTCCAAGGAGCCCAGGAGAGTGTACATGGTTCTCCCCCTCCCTATTTTTATTCTCACAGCAACCCAGTGAGGTACGCTGATACAGTGTGATGGGTAGGGTTGCCAGCATCCAGGTGAGACCTGAAGATCACGTAGAATCACAGAGTTGGAAGGGGCCATACAGGCCATCTATTCCAACCCCTTGCCCAAAGCAAAATCAGCCTAGAGCATCCCTGACAAGTTTTGTCCAGATGCTTACTGTAAAAAGGTTTTTCCTAATATTCAGCCAGTACCTCCCCGCCCTTTAAACCCGTTATTGTGAGTCTTATCCTTTGCTGCCAACAGAAATAGCTCGCTGCTCCTCTAAGTGACAACCCTTCAAATACTTCAAGAGAGCAATCATGTCCCCCCTCAGCCTCCTCTGCTCCAGACTGAACATCTCCAAGTCCCTCAGCCTTTCCTCATAGGGTTTGGTCTCCAGGCCCCCAATCATCCTTGTCGCTCTCCTCTGCCCCTGCTCCACTATTACAACCAATCTTCATGTGACAGAGAGGCATTCCCCTGGAGAAAATGGCTGCTTTGGAGAGTGGCGTCTATGGCATTATACCTCGGGGCCCTACCCCCCCCCAAACCTTTCCCTCCCCAGGCTTCCCCCCCCCAAAAAAAAAAAATCTGCAGGTATTTACCAAGCCAGAGTTGGCAACCCTAGGACCTGGTGAGCTTCACAGCAAAGTGTGGATTTGCACTGCAGTTCTCTGGGTCTCAATCTGACACTCCAATCTCTACACTGTGCTGTTTTCAGTTCGAAAATGCCAGGTTTTGATACATCGTCAGATAAAGCTGAAGTTATCTTTTTTTTCCCTCCCAGCTGTACTAATGCAGTATGTGAAAACATTTCCGTCGAAACTGGCATCTTTGTTTTTCAGCACTTGTGCATAAATGGTATCAAAATAACAACAAATGCTATAAAAGACATAAATTGTTTCACAATGACTGCATTGGATGGAAAGGTCCATGCAGATGTCAGCCTTCTCAGTAGTAATGTGGTCTGTCAGGAATGCTTACTAGAAGAGGAGAGGCAAGCATTCTCTTTATTAAATGAAACAAAAGTCCAGTAGCACCTTAAAGACTGCAATAGATGCCATTCCGGTTTATGGCGGCGCGCTAGCAGACTCACCTCCCAGACCTCCCAGGGGTGAAGCTGCGCTCCAGCCGAAGGAGGGGGTGCGCAGGCTCGCTTACCCCACCCCAGGGGCCCGGCAAAGGGACCCTGGCCATGGAACTTATAAGAGGTTGCCTCTTCGAGGGCGAAATGCCGGAGAATTGAGGCGCCTCTTCGTTCCGATGGTTCTCCGTGCTGTGAGACCGAATGGACCTAGTGACGCTGACCCGGGCAAGTGTAGGAGATCGAGTGACAGAAATGAAAGCTGAAAGCGAGGTCGAATGACCAATTATGAATTTGAGTCAGTTTTGAAGCGATTTAAAGGGGAAAGGATAGCTCCCCACCCCACCGAACGGGAAAAAGGCGAGTGGGGGAGGGACGCCTCCCATGCGCATGAACTTTTGAGCGATTGAGGGGGGGAGCGGAAGAAAACATGAAGGAAACTGCCTAAAATACTTACCAAGGTGAATCTAAGTGGTCAAGCACACATTCAGAGACTTTTTAAAAATTCGCGAAAGTAAACAAACGATAAAGATGGCAGGGAAGAAGGACAGAGAAAAACTTTTGAAAGCGAAAGGGTCTGAGAGCCCGAAACTGGAAGCTACCAGCGAGGGGGCAAAGGCTATAGCAGAGTATATGCGTCCTCTGCTGGAACAGCTGAATAACTTCAAGGAACAGATGTCTATAGTGACTCAAAGTATTACTGCACAACAAACTCAGATAAACGATACGATACAAATAATGAGGCAAAACTCTGAGAAGGTAAAGGAAGTGGCTGTAACTACCCAGAAGGTGAAGAAAAAAGTGCAAAAACTGGAAAGGAAACAAATCTCCATGGAAGATCAACTGTTGCAAGTACAAATGGAAAAGGCCAACATGATTCTTTGCTTCCAGGGCATGCCAGAGAACGGGGGGAGAATCTTAAAGAAGTGATGAGTGAATTATTGGCCCCAGTGACAGAAATTAAGGCAGAATTGTTACTGAACGAGATGGATGTGGTTTACAGATCATATTCAGGCTATATAAAGAAGAAGAATCTGCCTGGGGAAATTGTTGTAAGATTCTCGAAGAGGCATGTGAGGGATGCAATCCTGAAAGCGGTCGCTGGAGTACCCCTGAAAGTGGGGGGAAATACCATCAGAATACTAAAGAATATTCCATTTGAAGTACTCAATTGGATATAAATGGCTATTTCCAGAATGCGTCACTTTCAAGATTAAGGATAAAAAAGAAAAGATTGACTCTGTTCTGAAAGCTCAAGAATTTCTAAGGGTTCAGCTAGGAAGACCAGAGGACAGGAAAAAAGAAGGAGACAGCAAGTCTAGCGGCAAGCTGGACTCGGGCTCTTCCGGAGAGGACCCTCTGTCAGAGCAAGGGGCAACTGCCCCAAAATGTCCTTATAAGCTGCGGAAGAGATGAGGAAAGGAGAAGTGAAGGATGAAGGACTCTGGATTGTGCCTTTGAGAACTCTGAAATGGGATGATTGGGGGTAGTGTTCCTAGACAGTTAAATTTAAGAGTTAAAGAAAAAGAAATAATATGAATGTTTGACTCAGTTTATAATAAGCTAAATGAAATGAAGATTTGTTGTAACTAAGCTAGTGAGGATCTCCTCTTTTGGGTTTTTAGTTAGTAGTGGGTTCTTTTGCTTTATCCTATATATGTAGTTCCCCTTCCCCTTTTTTCTGTAGTAGTTTTGTAGTGTGATAAAAAATAATAAAAAATCCCCTCTGGGGGCTCAAAAAAGAAGAAGACTGCAATAGACTAAGGCCCCTTCCTCACTCTCGTTTTAATCCATGTTCACCAAAGTGTCATCCAAGCAATTCTGCACTAAAATCGAATTCAGCCTTTTTTTTGGGGGGGGGGTGTTAGTTCTGCACCAAAACCGAATTCAACCTTCTTTTTAATCCAGGTTGTTGTTGTTTTTTTCTGTTCTGCATTACATCATCTCCCTTCATTGGTCAGCCCGGTTTCAGCCCACTGTTGCCTTGGAGTTTTTGGATGCTGTTTTGCCTTGGACTTAAATTGCCTCCACTTGAGAAAATCCAGAGTGACTGGCAAATGCGGAAAGGATCTAACGTGGCCACCCCTTTAAAATTATCTTCTTTGTTAGTCACTGATACAGAGTTAGAAAAAGATGGAGATGAACAGCAGGAAATGGAATCTGAAACAAACAGGCCATGCCAAACACACAGAATTCAGAAAGGAAATAAAGAAAACGGGGGATATCCAGTGTGCCAGTCCCCCTTTGGAAACAAGACCAGGTAATCCAGAACTCCAAAGTAATGAGGAAAAAAATTGGAATCATCTCTGCTTCAGGGTGCATCAGCAAATACCCTGCCTTTCACAGCCAGTGTTCTAACTTTCCACACTGAGGGAATGCAGTGTGGTAGTGGTGGAAAGTATTGTCAAGTTGCAGCTGACTTAAGACTATCCCATAGGGTTTTTAAGGCAAGAGACGTTCAGGGGTGGTTTGCCATTGCCTGTCTCGGCCTAGCGACCCTGGACTTCCTCGGTGGTCTCCCATCTACTACTAACCAGGGCCGACCCTGCCAAGTTTCCAAGACCTGCCCTGATCAGGCTCGCCTAGGCCAACCAGGTCAGGGTGATCAGTGTAGGGTCTTGCTGATAATCTTTGGAAGCGAAAGGATGGCTTTTATGTGATAAGGTTGCGCCTTTAAAAAAAATGCTTTTAGAGTCTCACACTATAACAAAGTTCAAGTCCAGTGGCACCTTTAAGACCAGACTGGTAACTTCCATTTCAAAGTATCCAGAGAAGTGTGCGTGCCCACGAAAACTTATACCTTGAATAAAAACTTTGTGGGTCTTAAAGGTGCCTCTGGACTCGGACTTTGTTCTGCTGCTTCAGACCGTGTCCTTTCCCCACCTGCCGTCCTTTTCTCAAACAATGAGAATAGAAGGAAAATATAAACAGAGAAATCAAAAAATTTAAAGTAAATCACGGTATTAGAGCCATGTGATTTTTTTTTTTTTGCAAAAAGCCAGACGATTTCAATAAAGTCAACACTATTGTGCTTTCAAACTACATTACGATACCCCCCCCCCATTTCCCTGCCCCCTGCCACTAGCATTCCTCTAATCTCAGGGTAGAACTAATTATTCCTGGACAGAATCCAACAAGCTACAAATGAAACATTGGCTCTTGATAGAGCCAGAGAAGTAAAGCTATGGACGCTGGCTTGTGTGGTGTGGCAGGAGATGACAGAGGAATTTGGAAGGGGGTGAGGGTC
>NW_015170901.1:552176-553821 GCF_001447785.1 Gekko japonicus | reverse complement strand
TTGGTTGCAGCGTCTCCGTCTGTAAAATGGGGGGGGCAGCTCCCTTGTTAAATATGGGAAATGCATTGAGATTACAAGAGAATGGAAGTTATGCATGGTAGAAAGGGGGTATCAAAGAGAGTCTCCCAATAAATCAGCACCTGAAATAGATGGTCCAAAATGCTGGACTAAAGATGACAACCATTCTCAAACTTGTGACACTCTCTGCATGTTAGTTAGTTCTGGAGACAAACTGATTTATTAGGAATCCCCCACTTTTCTGATTGTTTGCTTTTTTAATGTCTGAATTCTATACAGGGTGACGGACATATGTTGTTTGCTGTAGCTTTTCTTCCCTTATCTTCTCTTAACTTTTCTTACCTTTTCTTCTACTCTGCATCACCATCCTGCATGTGTACATTGATAAGCATGGAACTTTGAACTTATTCAAGCATCTGGTGAGGCCTGGTTTTGAATAAGGTGTACAATTCTGGTCAGTGCAACCTCAAAAAGGACACTGATGCTGAAGGGCTAGAGAAGATGCAGAAAAGGACAGCCAAATGTATCATCTGGTTTAGAGCACTCACCCTTTGGGGCAAGGCTAAAATATCTGGGACTTTTAAAGTGTTGTTGTTTTTTTTAAAGGTGACTGAGAAGTGACATGATAGAGATCTAGAAAATTATGCATGGTGGAAAGTAGTCAGACCCAGACCTGGATAGCCAAGGCTAGCCTGATCTTGTCAGATTTCAGAAGCTAAGCAGAGTTGGCTCTGGTTAGTATTAGGATGGAGGACCCCTAAGAAAGTCCAGGGTTGCTACACAGAGGCAGGCAGTGGCAACATCTCTGAATGTCTCTTGCCTTCAAAACCCTACAGGGTTACCATAATTCTTTATACACAGAGAGAATAGACAGAGAAAACTCCTTTTCCATCTTATAATGTCAGGACTCAGGTCACCGTATGTTCTGATTCAGCAGGTTCAAGAAAGACAGTAGTATATCTTCATATATATTCTGAAAAAGGATTGTCCTCAATATCTGTAAAATTGCCCTCACATAATGTTTTTGGTAATTATATTTCCTATGTGTTTTTTTTCCTATTCCTGTAGTATATTCAAGAAAGACAAAAGGAGATTCAAAAACGTAGTGGATTCAAGAAAGACAAAAGATTCCAGAAAGACAGAAGGAAAGCTGACCTCACACAATGAGTAGCTGACTTGTGGAACTCATTATCACATGGTATGCTGATGGCTACTGGCTTAGATGGATATAAAAGTATGTCGGATGGATTCATTAAGAGTAAATCTATTGCTGGCTATTACCCATAATAGTCAAATAGGATCTCTGGGTTCAGAGGCAGAATGTCTCTGATTTCCAGCTGCTGGGGAGAAGTCAGTAGGTAAGGATTACTGTTTGAAGGCCCTACTTTTGGACTTCTTGGTGTCACCTGGTTAGCCATTGTGTAACCCAAGGAGGTCAGGTACTACAATGCCAAGACCACAGCGATACAGCCTGGAAAATCTACAACAACTAAAGTCTCCTATTGAATTGGGGAAAATTAGCTTTAAAGGAGACAAAGCAAGAAGGGAATAACTGTGATTTTCCACCAGTGTTTATGGGAATTTTTCCCTCAGAGAACTCTTGAAATAAACTAGGCCAGTGTTCAGC
>NW_015170901.1:546493-552165 GCF_001447785.1 Gekko japonicus | reverse complement strand
AAAGGTTTTTATTAAAAGAAATAGAAATGGGCAAAACCCACACATACAAACACATGGAAAACACACACGCTAGCTAAAAGGAAATCAGGGAGGAGATGGGAGAAAGTCATTTTGTGGAAGGCTATAGTTACCAGTTTCAAAGAGTGAGGTCCGCGGAGGCAGCAGTAAAATGATCAGCATTTCATGGAGCGAAGAAGAGAAGACCCAAATGGATTTGAAGGTGTGAGGTGTGGCACCGAGAAGATACTGTAGCAGTGTGCTACAATTATAGGGGGAAATGCTCCTTGGGGCAGTGTGACGTGTTTGCCCCAAAACAATAACTTGACAAGGTTTTTCAGAGGTGAACAATGATTCGGGAGAAGCTTGACGAGATTACCTGAGGTGGACTATGGATGCTAATGGTTTAGTGCTACCAAGTTTAGTGAATAGTGTTAAGTGTTGGTTGGTTAGGGTAAATGGGGAAGGGAGGCTGGGTATGGATGAGGTTAATCCAAGGTGAGGAGATAGTTTTCTTGGGAGACCCATTGCTCTAAGTTATGTGTATCCCTAGGGTGGGGAGGAGGTCATCAGCTGGCCAGCCAATCTTTCCCACACTTTTAAACTATATGTCCAGACTTGTTTCTGGCTGGCATCCATTTTGTGTCATTTTAGGCCAAGCAGTGCATTGCAGCTTATGATATTTGAGCTGATATACATATACATTAAGAACGGTGTTTATGGGTTTTCTGTCTATAAACTGCCCCTCAGTGAGAGGAGGAGTCTGACTGCTAACAATTGTTCGAAACAAGATGTTGCACTAGATGGACCATTAGTCTGATCCAGCATGGCTACTCTTGCCTTCTGATAACTACTATAGCTTATATGGTACTGAGAAAGCCACAGCCGCACACAGCTTAGTGTCAACACAACCAAACATGGTTGGTAGGATTGTACACCCAACTGTCCCACTTCTTGCCCGATCCATAACATGTTGCTGGACATGTCTCTATGCAAAGGCATGGCCACTGATAAGCATGGTAAGTATCAATCAACATAACCTGATGTGATTACGTATTTGTACCCTCTGTTATTGCAAAGTGCTTTACAGAATGCCACTGTGCAGTTTCTGAAAGCCCCCCAAGATGCAGGCAGGAAGGAGAGTGGGATAAGGGGGAACTCTCCTATTGCACAGTTTTCATGTCCTATTAGGCTGCCTCTGATCTCAGGTGGTTTAATTAGGAACTTTGTCAGAAGCCAGCAGTGAACTCCAGGCACTCCACAGTGGGAATGGTAACTGTGCCAGCGGAACCCATGCGGCAGAATTCATCCTCTACCCACACTGCTCCTGTGATTAATGATAGAAAAGAATAAAGAGAGAGAGAGAGCACGAGAGAAGAGGGGGGTCAACAGCTGAGTGCAAGGCGAGTCTCTAGACAGGGAATAATTAAGATACTTGGATAAATATGATTAATAAGCTGAAACTGGCAGGGTGTGCAGTAAACAAGGGCTAACCAGATGGTACCCTTTTCCATCTGACAATTGGAGGAGCTCTGCAAAAAATGGGAGGTAGGCACCGGGCCCTCCACACGTGCCTGTTTTGATTCTGTGCAGAAAGGCAGGAAGGAAGGGGAGCCGTCCCGGGTCTGTGCAGTGAATCACCTGCGGAGAACGGAAGAGGTTTGCCTCCCAAGTAAGCAGCTGCTAGGAATCATGGCACACAAATCCTCTTCTGTGAATAAGTCCTTAAACGATTTGGATTTTAAAAAAAATCCTTGCTGTTTTGACAAGGCATAAAGCTGGATTTCAAAAGCTGGCTGGTTGGATTCGAATATCCTCATTTTGATTTTGTGTGAGAAAGGCCTATGGGATTCCTTGTTTTCCCAGCAATTTCTCTTCCCTTATGTTAAATTGGTGGGTGGGTGTTAAAGTGAAGCCATTTTGGTGTATAGGTGCAAATGTGGCGTAAAACTGATACAAAGCAGAATGAAACCCCATAAAAGAAAGAGAAGAATCATCAATGAAAGCAACAAAAAGTTGACAATAACAATATATGAAGTCCCAGAGAAACTAAACACATGAATGCACTCAATCAGCTTGCGCTTCATTTTGACCCCAGAATACTCATTTTGTGTTGAGTCCACCAATCTGTCAGCAGAAGGTATTGACAGTTGTAGATTTTCTCTGCTATCCCCAGGAAAGTTGATTCCCAGTGCTGCCACGTGGACCCACATGGAGCTCATACAAGTGCTGGGCCTCCACTGACCAGCAAAACAGTTATGCTGGGGAACAACATATGCAAAAGCAGTGAGAGACATGGCTAGTCATGAGCTGCACTGATGGAAGAGGAACTGATTTAACCCCTTTTCCCCCTCCACAGTGCACTCACTGGCGCAGAATGCTATTTCTCCACATGGGTCCTGTGATCCTAAGGAATCAACCTTCCAGGGAATGGACAAGACTTCTAGGAGGCAAGAGGTGAGGTGGGGAAGATCCATGATCCTTGAACAAGCAGATCACTGAATCCAGCCCTTTGGTTTCATTTTTCCCTTGTGCAATCAAATCTGTGATGCTGTATTTTCATGCCATTTTCTCTTTCCCAGTATCAGATTTTTACCATTAAATGCTAACAGTTCTGACATCAGCTGTGTGCCAAAAAAGAAGCAGTATAACATGGTGTGCATGCTACATTATACCAGTACAACACATGTCTAAATACTGTGTATAAAATTCATGTAACATGAGTACATGAAGGAGATCAGTCCACACAGCTAACAGGGGAACGAGGAGAACCCAAACTGTTGGCAAATATGTAAAAAGAAGGGAAATAAAGAACATTTGGTCATTCTTCATGTAGAACCTCCTGAGGAACATCTCAGCATTCAAATCCCAAACCACATTACAACAACATCAGAATGAAAGGGCTAACTTCACACATGTCATAAGATGTTACAACATTCACAGTTCAGGAAATCAATTTGCAGATGTTCCTCCACAAGAGACTACTTCCAGCTGCATCTACTTTGGTTACTCTGTCCAAAAAACCTCTTCATAGAAACATCAACCCTCTTCATGTCCCAAGATTGCCACAAACAAGGGCGTCAAACAAGGTTGTATTTTAGCCCCCTTTTTATTTAACATCTTTCTCAACGATCTTGCGGTCCAGCTCTCTGATTCTGTTTGTCATAATCCCAAACTGGGGGAAACACATGTTCCTGTACTACTCTATGCCGAGGACACAGTGTTGTTATCCCACTCTAAAGTTGGTCTGAGGCGTTTGTTGTCTCGCTGTATTGCTTTCTTTACCAACCACAAGCTTCAGCTTAGCTATGATAAGTCCAAAATCCTAGTGTTCGCCAAAAAGTGGAGATTATACCAATGGTCTATCAATGGTAAAGGGATAGAGCAAGTTAAAGACTACAAATATCTAGGCATTTATTTTCATTATAATGCAATGTGGTCTACCCATCGCAAATATGCGGTGAAGCTTGCTAGTATTAGTGCATCGGCCATAGTACGTTTCTTTCACCACAGGGGCAACCAACTTGTGCCAGCTGAAACCAAAATTTTTAGGTCCAAAGTCAGCTCCCAGTTATTGTATGGCATCCCAATCTGGATCAGAGCTTTTGACCACACCACTGAACGAGTCCAATCCAAATTTCTGTGTAAAATCATGCCCCTACCAAATTGTGTACCGAATGCGGTCATATATTTGGAAACTGGCTCGTCCCTGATGGAAACTTGTGCGTGGCTTACAACCTTTAAATACTGGCTCCGCCTTCATTATAACTTTGAACATGGGAGCCTCATACATCACATGCTTTCCGAGCTTAACCTCTCAAACTGGTCAGCATATATCGAAGGGAAAATTAAAGTATTGGGTCTCTCCTTGGAATCCCTGTCCATGTTGCCTTTTGCAGTTGCATTCCAACAGATTAAAAACAGGTTGTTAGACTCGGAGCGCCAAAATTTATACAGTTTAGCGAATAAGACCTGCTCTCCTCTGAATTTTGAGATTCCCCTTACAACAGGGACGATGGCTGTGTATCTATCATCTCTGCAGGTCCCTCAACAACGTAGAGCATTCACCCTGGCCAGATGTAATGCCATGCCATCCGCCATCTTACTCGGCAGATTCAACAAGGTCTCTCATTGGGCCAGATACTGCCCATGTAGGAAGAAATGCGTGGAATCTGTCACTCATGTTCTCCTACACTGTAATCTGTACACGGACCTAAGGATCACACATTTATATTCTCTTTTAACCAGTATGGGTGCTTGTTCTGATGCACTTAAGGTGCATAGACTTTTAAGTGATCTCAGCCCGGACATTACAGAGAAGGTGGCTAAGTTTCCCTCCTTGGCTTTAAAGCTGCGTCTAAGGTTCTTTTAGATTTGTATGTGTGTGCTTTCAACTGGTTTTAAAATGTATGAATGGTACTGATATTTTATGCCAATAAAGGCTGACTTGACTTGACTTGACCCTCTTCATGCATTCATCCATGGCCGAATGAACAGATGAAGAGGAGATCAAGACCAGCTTCGAACCTCAATGCATTAAATGACCTTATTTGCATCTGCAGGGAGATGGGGCTTGGTTTGCCAGCATTCCCCTCTGCCTGGTATGAGAATAAAAAAAAATTATTCAGCCATCCCAGGTCTCCAGCCCAGCCAGGCTCCCCTTCTTCCATTTGTTATTTCTCCCACACATACACACTTTGAGCACTGGGGGGTTAGGGTTCAACCACTGCCTGTGCTCCCTCTAAGCTATGGAGTCTTGTGAACAAGAAATCTACTTTGTGAACTACTGGCATTAAAGCTGTGAGCAAGCGATTTGGCTACTGCGTAAATTAGTTTGCTTTGGAGCCATCCTTCCTGAGCTAAGACAAAAATGTGTGTGCCGGAGGCTAAAAAACTGTGAGCTAGCTCACACTAACTCAACTTAGAGGGAACACTGACCACAGCCCCTCCCCTTTCTGCTCCTTGTATTCATTGGCTGAATAAGGGCTTAAGATGGGTCACAGGCTGATGGCATTAAAAAAGTTTAAGCAGTAGGTACTTATAAGCACTGCTGGTGGGAGTGTAAAGATATTCAAGAGTTTTGGGAACGGGTACAAAAACAAATTTTTCATATTACTGGTTACAAGGGATGGGCACAAACTGGGAAAATTGAGGTTCATGAAGATTTGTCGTTCATGGGGTCGCATGAACCCGCACAAACCTTTCTGCTTAATGAACTGGTTCATGGTTTATGATGCAGAGCAACTTGCAAAAGCCATTTAAAGGATTCCCTTTAGTGAACATTTAAATGCCTTCTGAATTCACTCACCAAGTTGCGCCACCATGGCTTGGAGAAGGCATTTAAAGAGACTACAGTCATGAAACACGGTTTGTGAACAACGAACCAGGCCCAGTTCATCACGAATCCCACTGAGATTAGAACTAACAAGTGGAGACCCGCAACAAAATGTTGCCTACTGTGTTCTAGTTGGGTCTCCACTTGTTCTCTTCCCCCCGGCTCTGAGCCCCACAGCCCGGAGAGGGAGCCCACCCCGCTCCTCAAGAGCGCCGTCCAGCCGGCCCTCCTCGCGGAGGGGGGAGGCAGAGGAAGCAGCAGGAGGAGGTAAGTACCCCCCATCCCGCTGGTTCCCCCGTGTCCTCCCCCCTTGCCTTTCCCCCCCTTGCCTCCCCCCCCC